>NC_048570.1:93389313-93499313 GCF_013265735.2 Oncorhynchus mykiss | reverse complement strand
CCAGTTTCAACTGTTCTGCCTTATTATTCGACCATGCTGGTCATTTATGAACATTTGAACATCTTGGCCATTGTCATTGTCAACAAAGTTACACCTTCAGTATGAATATTTATTTAACCTCTAAATTTTTTGACTCCTGTTTGTATCAGTGTTTGACTCAGTGCATAGTGATGGTGCTGTATGTTGTCTCTCTCTCAGTACATAGTGATGGTGCTGTATGTTGTCTCTCTCTCAGTACATAGTGATGGTGCTGTATGTTGTCTCTCTCTCTCTCAGTACATAGTGATGGTGCTGTATGTTGTCTCTCTATCAGTACATAGTGATGGTGCTGTATGTTGTCTCTCTCTCAGTACATAGTGACGGTGCTGTATGTTGTCTCTCTCTCTCAGTACATAGTGATGGTGCTGTATGTTGTCTCTCTCTCAGTACATAGTGACGGTGCTGTATGTTGTCTCTCTCTCAGTACATAGTGATGGTGCTGTATGTTGTCTCTCTCTCAGTACATAGTGATGGTGCTGTATGTTGTCTCTCTCTCTCAGTGCATAGTGATGGTGCTGTATGTTGTCTCTCTCTCAGTACATAGTGATGGTGCTGTATGTTGTCTCTCTATCAGTACATAGTGATGGTGCTGTATGTTGTCTCTCTCTCAGTACATAGTGATGGTGCTGTATGTTGTCTCTCTATCAGTACATAGTGATGGTGCTGTATGTTGTCTCTCTCTCTCAGTACATAGTGATGGTGCTGTATGTTGTCTCTCTCTCTCTCTCAGTACATAGTGATGGTGCTGTATGTTGTCTCTCTATCAGTGCATCGTGACGGTGCTGTATGTTGTCTCTCTCTCAGTACATAGTGATGGTGCTGTATGTTGTCTCTCTCTCAGTACATAGTGATGGTGCTGTATGTTGTCTCTCTCTCAGTACATAGTGATGGTGCTGTATGTTGTCTCTCTCTCAGTGCATAGTGATGGTGCTGTATGTTGTCTCTCTCTCTCAGTACATAGTGATGGTGCTGTATGTTGTCTCTCTCTCTCTCAGTACATAGTGATGGTGCTGTATGTTGTCTCTCTCTCTCTCAGTACATAGTGATGGTGCTGTATGTTGTCTCTCTCTCTCAGTACATAGTGACGGTGCTGTATGTTGTCTCTCTCTCAGTACATAGTGACGGTGCTGTATGTTGTCTCTCTCTCTCAGTACATAGTGATGGTGCTGTATGTTGTCTCTCTCTCAGTACATAGTGACGGTGCTGTATGTTGTCTCTCTCTCTCAGTACATAGTGACGGTGCTGTATGTTGTCTCTCTCAGTACATAGTGACGGTGCTGTATGTTGTCTCTCTCTCTCAGTACATAGTGACGGTGCTGTATGTTGTCTCTCTCTCTCAGTACATAGTGATGGTGCTGTATGTTGTCTCTCTCTCAGTACATAGTGATGGTGCTGTATGTTGTCTCTCTCTCTCAGTACATAGTGACGGTGCTGTATGTTGTCTCTCTCTCTCAGTACATAGTGACGGTGCTGTATGTTGTCTCTCTCAGTACATAGTGACGGTGCTGTATGTTGTCTCTCTCTCTCAGTACATAGTGACGGTGCTGTATGTTGTCTCTCTCTCTCAGTACATAGTGATGGTGCTGTATGTTGTCTCTCTTTCAGTACATAGTGATGGTGCTGTATGTTGTCTCTCTCTCTCAGTACATAGTGACGGTGCTGTATGTTGTCTCTCTCTCTCAGTACATAGTGACGGTGCTGTATGTTGTCTCTCTCTCTCAGTACATAGTGATGGTGCTGTATGTTGTCTCTCTCTCTCAGTACATAGTGATGGTGCTGTATGTTGTCTCTCTCTCAGTACATAGTGACGGTGCTGTATGTTGTCTCTCTCTCTCAGTACATAGTGACGGTGCTGTATGTTGTCTCTCTCTCAGTACATAGTGACGGTGCTGTATGTTGTCTCTCTCTCTCTCAGTACATAGTGACGGTGCTGTATGTTGTCTCTCTCTCTCAGTACATAGTGATGGTGCTGTATGTTCTCTCTCTCTCAGTGCATAGTGACGGTGCTGTATGTTGTCTCTCTCTCAGTACATAGTGATGGTGCTGTATGTTCTCTCTCTCTCAGTACATAGTGATGGTGCTGTATGTTGTCTCTCTCTCTCTCTCAGTACATAGTGATGGTGCTGTATGTTGTCTCTCTCTCTCAGTACATAGTGATGGTGCTGTATGTTCTCTCTCTCTCAGTACATAGTGATGGTGCTGTATGTTCTCTCTCTCTCAGTACATAGTGACGGTGCTGTATGTTGTCTCTCTCTCTCTCAGTACATAGTGACGGTGCTGTATGTTGTCTCTCTCTCTCAGTACATAGTGATGGTGCTGTATGTTGTCTCTCTCTCTCAGTGCATAGTGATGGTGCTGTATGTTGTCTCTCTCAGTACATAGTGACGGTGCTGTATGTTGTCTCTCTCTCAGTACATAGTGACGGTGCTGTATGTTGTCTCTCTCTCTCAGTACATAGTGATGGTGCTGTATGTTGTCTCTCTCTCTCAGTACATAGTGATGGTGCTGTATGTTGTCTCTCTCTCTCAGTACATAGTGATGGTGCTGTATGTTGTCTCTCTCTCTCTCAGTACATAGTGATGGTGCTGTATGTTGTCTCTCTCAGTACATAGTGACGGTGCTGTATGTTGTCTCTCTCTCAGTACATAGTGACGGTGCTGTATGTTGTCTCTCTCTCTCAGTACATAGTGATGGTGCTGTATGTTGTCTCTCTCTCTCAGTACATAGTGATGGTGCTGTATGTTGTCTCTCTCTCTCAGTACATAGTGATGGTGCTGTATGTTGTCTCTCTCTCTCTCAGTACATAGTGATGGTGCTGTATGTTGTCTCTCTCTCTCAGTGCATAGTGATGGTGCTGTATGTTGTCTCTCTCTCTCAGTACATAGTGATGGTGCTGTATGTTGTCTCTCTCTCTCAGTGCATAGTGACGGTGCTGTATGTTGTCTCTCTCTCTCAGTACATAGTGATGGTGCTGTATGTTGTCTCTCTCTCTCTCAGTGCATAGTGATGGTGCTGTATGTTGTCTCTCTCTCTCTCAGTACATAGTGATGGTGCTGTATGTTGTCTCTCTCTCTCAGTACATAGTGATGGTGCTGTATGTTGTCTCTCTCTCTCTCAGTACATAGTGACGGTGCTGTATGTTGTCTCTCTCAGTACATAGTGACGGTGCTGTATGTTGTCTCTCTCTCTCAGTACATAGTGATGGTGCTGTATGTTGTCTCTCTCTCAGTACATAGTGATGGTGCTGTATGTTGTCTCTCTCTCTCAGTACATAGTGATGGTGCTGTATGTTGTCTCTCTCTCTCTCAGTACATAGTGATGGTGCTGTATGTTGTCTCTCTCTCAGTACATAGTGACGGTGCTGTATGTTGTCTCTCTCTCTCAGTACATAGTGATGGTGCTGTATGTTCTCTCTCAGTACATAGTGATGGTGCTGTATGTTGTCTCTCTCTCTCTCAGTACATAGTGACGGTGCTGTATGTTGTCTCTCTCTCTCTCAGTACATAGTGACAGTGCTGTATGTTGTCTCTCTCTCAGTACATAGTGATGGTGCTGTATGTTGTCTCTCTCTCTCAGTACATAGTGACGGTGCTGTATGTTGTCTCTCTCAGTACATAGTGACGGTGCTGTATGTTGTCTCTCTCTCAGTACATAGTGACGGTGCTGTATGTTGTCTCTCTCTCTCAGTACATAGTGACGGTGCTGTATGTTGTCTCTCTCTCTCAGTACATAGTGATGGTGCTGTATGTTGTCTCTCTCTCAGTACATAGTGACAGTGCTGTATGTTGTCTCTCTCTCAGTACATAGTGACGGTGCTGTATGTTGTCTCTCTCTCAGTACATAGTGATGGTGCTGTATGTTGTCTCTCTCTCAGTACATAGTGATGGTGCTGTATGTTGTCTCTCTCAGTACATAGTGACGGTGCTGTATGTTGTCTCTCTCTCAGTACATAGTGACGGTGCTGTATGTTGTCTCTCTCTCTCAGTACATAGTGATGGTGCTGTATGTTGTCTCTCTCTCAGTACATAGTGACGGTGCTGTATGTTGTCTCTCTCTCAGTACATAGTGATGGTGCTGTATGTTGTCTCTCTCTCAGTGCATAGTGACGGTGATGTATGTTGTCTCTCTCTCAGTACATAGTGATGGTGCTGTATGTTGTCTCTCTCTCAGTACATAGTGATGGTGCTGTATGTTGTCTCTCTCTCTCAGTACATAGTGACGGTGCTGTATGTTGTCTCTCTCTCTCAGTACATAGTGATGGTGCTGTATGTTGTCTCTCTCTCAGTACATAGTGATGGTGCTGTATGTTGTCTCTCTCTCTCTCAGTACATAGTGATGGTGCTGTATGTTCTCTCTCTCTCAGTGCATAGTGACGGTGCTGTATGTTGTCTCTCTCTCTCTCAGTACATAGTGATGGTGCTGTATGTTGTCTCTCTCTCAGTACATAGTGATGGTGCTGTATGTTGTCTCTCTCTCTCTCAGTACATAGTGATGGTGCTGTATGTTCTCTCTCTCTCAGTACATAGTGATGGTGCTGTATGTTGTCTCTCTCTCTCTCAGTACATAGTGATGGTGCTGTATGTTGTCTCTCTCTCAGTACATAGTGATGGTGCTGTATGTTGTCTCTCTCTCTCTCTCAGTACATAGTGATGGTGCTGTATGTTGTCTCTCTCTCTCAGTACAAAGTGACGGTGCTGTATGTTGTCTCTCTCTCTCAGTGCATAGTGACGGTGCTGTATGTTGTCTCTCTCTCTCAGTACATAGTGATGGTGCTGTATGTTGTCTCTCTCTCAGTGCATAGTGATGGTGCTGTATGTTGTCTCTCTCTCTCAGTACATAGTGATGGTGCTGTATGTTGTCTCTCTCTCAGTACATAGTGATGGTGCTGTATGTTGTCTCTCTCTCTCTCAGTACATAGTGATGGTGCTGTATGTTCTCTCTCTCTCAGTACATAGTGATGGTGCTGTATGTTGTCTCTCTCTCTCTCAGTACATAGTGATGGTGCTGTATGTTGTCTCTCTCTCAGTGCATAGTGACGGTGCTGTATGTTGTCTCTCTCTCAGTACATAGTGATGGTGCTGTATGTTGTCTCTCTCTCTCTCAGTACATAGTGATGGTGCTGTATGTTGTCTCTCTCTCTCAGTACATAGTGACAGTGCTGTATGTTGTCTCTCTCTCTCAGTACATAGTGATGGTGCTGTATGTTGTCTCTCTCTCTCAGTACATAGTGATGGTGCTGTATGTTGTCTCTCTCTATCAGTACATAGTGATGGTGCTGTATGTTGTCTCTCTCTCTCTCAGTACATAGTGACGGTGCTGTATGTTGTCTCTCTCAGTACATAGTGACGGTGCTGTATGTTGTCTCTCTCTCTCAGTACATAGTGATGGTGCTGTATGTTGTCTCTCTCTCAGTACATAGTGATGGTGCTGTATGTTGTCTCTCTCTCTCAGTACATAGTGATGGTGCTGTATGTTGTCTCTCTCTCTCTCAGTACATAGTGATGGTGCTGTATGTTGTCTCTCTCTCAGTACATAGTGACGGTGCTGTATGTTGTCTCTCTCTCTCAGTACATAGTGATGGTGCTGTATGTTCTCTCTCAGTACATAGTGATGGTGCTGTATGTTGTCTCTCTCTCTCTCAGTACATAGTGACGGTGCTGTATGTTGTCTCTCTCTCTCTCAGTACATAGTGACAGTGCTGTATGTTGTCTCTCTCTCAGTACATAGTGATGGTGCTGTATGTTGTCTCTCTCTCTCAGTACATAGTGACGGTGCTGTATGTTGTCTCTCTCAGTACATAGTGACGGTGCTGTATGTTGTCTCTCTCTCAGTACATAGTGACGGTGCTGTATGTTGTCTCTCTCTCTCAGTACATAGTGACGGTGCTGTATGTTGTCTCTCTCTCTCAGTACATAGTGATGGTGCTGTATGTTGTCTCTCTCTCAGTACATAGTGACAGTGCTGTATGTTGTCTCTCTCTCAGTACATAGTGACGGTGCTGTATGTTGTCTCTCTCTCAGTACATAGTGATGGTGCTGTATGTTGTCTCTCTCTCAGTACATAGTGATGGTGCTGTATGTTGTCTCTCTCAGTACATAGTGACGGTGCTGTATGTTGTCTCTCTCTCAGTACATAGTGACGGTGCTGTATGTTGTCTCTCTCTCTCAGTACATAGTGATGGTGCTGTATGTTGTCTCTCTCTCAGTACATAGTGACGGTGCTGTATGTTGTCTCTCTCTCAGTACATAGTGATGGTGCTGTATGTTGTCTCTCTCTCAGTGCATAGTGACGGTGATGTATGTTGTCTCTCTCTCAGTACATAGTGATGGTGCTGTATGTTGTCTCTCTCTCAGTACATAGTGATGGTGCTGTATGTTGTCTCTCTCTCTCAGTACATAGTGACGGTGCTGTATGTTGTCTCTCTCTCTCAGTACATAGTGATGGTGCTGTATGTTGTCTCTCTCTCAGTACATAGTGATGGTGCTGTATGTTGTCTCTCTCTCTCTCAGTACATAGTGATGGTGCTGTATGTTCTCTCTCTCTCAGTGCATAGTGACGGTGCTGTATGTTGTCTCTCTCTCTCTCAGTACATAGTGATGGTGCTGTATGTTGTCTCTCTCTCAGTACATAGTGATGGTGCTGTATGTTGTCTCTCTCTCTCTCAGTACATAGTGATGGTGCTGTATGTTGTCTCTCTCTCAGTACATAGTGATGGTGCTGTATGTTGTCTCTCTCTCTCTCTCAGTACATAGTGATGGTGCTGTATGTTGTCTCTCTCTCTCAGTACAAAGTGACGGTGCTGTATGTTGTCTCTCTCTCTCAGTGCATAGTGACGGTGCTGTATGTTGTCTCTCTCTCTCAGTACATAGTGATGGTGCTGTATGTTGTCTCTCTCTCAGTGCATAGTGATGGTGCTGTATGTTGTCTCTCTCTCTCAGTACATAGTGATGGTGCTGTATGTTGTCTCTCTCTCAGTACATAGTGATGGTGCTGTATGTTGTCTCTCTCTCTCTCAGTACATAGTGATGGTGCTGTATGTTCTCTCTCTCTCAGTACATAGTGATGGTGCTGTATGTTGTCTCTCTCTCTCTCAGTACATAGTGATGGTGCTGTATGTTGTCTCTCTCTCAGTGCATAGTGACGGTGCTGTATGTTGTCTCTCTCTCAGTACATAGTGATGGTGCTGTATGTTGTCTCTCTCTCTCTCAGTACATAGTGATGGTGCTGTATGTTGTCTCTCTCTCTCAGTACATAGTGACAGTGCTGTATGTTGTCTCTCTCTCTCAGTACATAGTGATGGTGCTGTATGTTGTCTCTCTCTCTCAGTACATAGTGATGGTGCTGTATGTTGTCTCTCTCTATCAGTACATAGTGATGGTGCTGTATGTTGTCTCTCTCTCTCAGTGCATAGTGATGGTGCTGTATGTTGTCTCTCTCTCTCAGTACATAGTGATGGTGCTGTATGTTGTCTCTCTCTCTCAGTACATAGTGATGGTGCTGTATGTTGTCTCTCTCTCTCAGTGCATAGTGATGGTGCTGTATGTTGTCTCTCTCTCTCAGTACATAGTGATGGTGCTGTATGTTGTCTCTCTCTCTCAGTGCATAGTGATGGTGCTGTATGTTGTCTCTCTCTCTCAGTACATAGTGATGGTGCTGTATGTTGTCTCTCTCTCTCAGTACATAGTGATGGTGCTGTATGTTGTCTCTCTCTCTCAGTACATCGTGATGGTGCTGTATGTTGTCTCTCTCAGTACATAGTGATGGTGCTGTATGTTGTCTCTCTCTCAGTACATAGTGATGGTGCTGTATGTTGTCTCTCTCTCAGTACATAGTGACAGTGCTGTATGTTGTCTCTCTCTCAGTGCATAGTGACGGTGCTGTATGTTGTCTCTCTCTCTCAGTACATAGTGATGGTGCTGTATGTTGTCTCTCTCTCAGTACATAGTGATGGTGCTGTATGTTGTCTCTCTCTCAGTACATAGTGATGGTGCTGTATGTTGTCTCTCTCTCTCAGTACATAGTGACGGTGCTGTATGTTGTCTCTCTCTCTCAGTACATAGTGACGGTGCTGTATGTTGTCTCTCTTTCAGTACATAGTGATGGTGCTGTATGTTGTCTCTCTCTCTCAGTACATAGTGACGGTGCTGTATGTTGTCTCTCTCTCTCAGTACATAGTGACGGTGCTGTATGTTGTCTCTCTCTCTCAGTACATAGTGATGGTGCTGTATGTTGTCTCTCTCTCTCAGTACATAGTGATGGTGCTGTATGTTGTCTCTCTCTCAGTACATAGTGACGGTGCTGTATGTTGTCTCTCTCTCTCAGTACATAGTGACGGTGCTGTATGTTGTCTCTCTCTCAGTACATAGTGACGGTGCTGTATGTTGTCTCTCTCTCTCTCAGTACATAGTGACGGTGCTGTATGTTGTCTCTCTCTCTCAGTACATAGTGATGGTGCTGTATGTTCTCTCTCTCAGTGCATAGTGACGGTGCTGTATGTTGTCTCTCTCTCAGTACATAGTGATGGTGCTGTATGTTCTCTCTCTCTCAGTACATAGTGATGGTGCTGTATGTTGTCTCTCTCTCTCTCTCAGTACATAGTGATGGTGCTGTATGTTGTCTCTCTCTCTCAGTACATAGTGATGGTGCTGTATGTTCTCTCTCTCTCAGTACATAGTGATGGTGCTGTATGTTCTCTCTCTCTCAGTACATAGTGACGGTGCTGTATGTTGTCTCTCTCTCTCTCAGTACATAGTGACGGTGCTGTATGTTGTCTCTCTCTCTCAGTACATAGTGATGGTGCTGTATGTTGTCTCTCTCTCTCAGTGCATAGTGATGGTGCTGTATGTTGTCTCTCTCAGTACATAGTGACGGTGCTGTATGTTGTCTCTCTCTCAGTACATAGTGACGGTGCTGTATGTTGTCTCTCTCTCTCAGTACATAGTGATGGTGCTGTATGTTGTCTCTCTCTCTCAGTACATAGTGATGGTGCTGTATGTTGTCTCTCTCTCTCAGTACATAGTGATGGTGCTGTATGTTGTCTCTCTCTCTCTCAGTACATAGTGATGGTGCTGTATGTTGTCTCTCTCAGTACATAGTGACGGTGCTGTATGTTGTCTCTCTCTCAGTACATAGTGACGGTGCTGTATGTTGTCTCTCTCTCTCAGTACATAGTGATGGTGCTGTATGTTGTCTCTCTCTCTCAGTACATAGTGATGGTGCTGTATGTTGTCTCTCTCTCTCAGTACATAGTGATGGTGCTGTATGTTGTCTCTCTCTCTCTCAGTACATAGTGATGGTGCTGTATGTTGTCTCTCTCTCTCAGTGCATAGTGATGGTGCTGTATGTTGTCTCTCTCTCTCAGTACATAGTGATGGTGCTGTATGTTGTCTCTCTCTCTCAGTGCATAGTGACGGTGCTGTATGTTGTCTCTCTCTCTCAGTACATAGTGATGGTGCTGTATGTTGTCTCTCTCTCTCTCAGTGCATAGTGATGGTGCTGTATGTTGTCTCTCTCTCTCTCAGTACATAGTGATGGTGCTGTATGTTGTCTCTCTCTCTCAGTACATAGTGATGGTGCTGTATGTTGTCTCTCTCTCTCTCAGTACATAGTGACGGTGCTGTATGTTGTCTCTCTCAGTACATAGTGACGGTGCTGTATGTTGTCTCTCTCTCTCAGTACATAGTGATGGTGCTGTATGTTGTCTCTCTCTCAGTACATAGTGATGGTGCTGTATGTTGTCTCTCTCTCTCAGTACATAGTGATGGTGCTGTATGTTGTCTCTCTCTCTCTCAGTACATAGTGATGGTGCTGTATGTTGTCTCTCTCTCAGTACATAGTGACGGTGCTGTATGTTGTCTCTCTCTCTCAGTACATAGTGATGGTGCTGTATGTTCTCTCTCAGTACATAGTGATGGTGCTGTATGTTGTCTCTCTCTCTCTCAGTACATAGTGACGGTGCTGTATGTTGTCTCTCTCTCTCTCAGTACATAGTGACAGTGCTGTATGTTGTCTCTCTCTCAGTACATAGTGATGGTGCTGTATGTTGTCTCTCTCTCTCAGTACATAGTGACGGTGCTGTATGTTGTCTCTCTCAGTACATAGTGACGGTGCTGTATGTTGTCTCTCTCTCAGTACATAGTGACGGTGCTGTATGTTGTCTCTCTCTCTCAGTACATAGTGACGGTGCTGTATGTTGTCTCTCTCTCTCAGTACATAGTGATGGTGCTGTATGTTGTCTCTCTCTCAGTACATAGTGACAGTGCTGTATGTTGTCTCTCTCTCAGTACATAGTGATGGTGCTGTATGTTCTCTCTCAGTACATAGTGATGGTGCTGTATGTTGTCTCTCTCTCTCTCAGTACATAGTGACGGTGCTGTATGTTGTCTCTCTCTCTCTCAGTACATAGTGACAGTGCTGTATGTTGTCTCTCTCTCAGTACATAGTGATGGTGCTGTATGTTGTCTCTCTCTCTCAGTACATAGTGACGGTGCTGTATGTTGTCTCTCTCAGTACATAGTGACGGTGCTGTATGTTGTCTCTCTCTCAGTACATAGTGACGGTGCTGTATGTTGTCTCTCTCTCTCAGTACATAGTGACGGTGCTGTATGTTGTCTCTCTCTCTCAGTACATAGTGATGGTGCTGTATGTTGTCTCTCTCTCAGTACATAGTGACAGTGCTGTATGTTGTCTCTCTCTCAGTACATAGTGACGGTGCTGTATGTTGTCTCTCTCTCAGTACATAGTGATGGTGCTGTATGTTGTCTCTCTCTCAGTACATAGTGATGGTGCTGTATGTTGTCTCTCTCAGTACATAGTGACGGTGCTGTATGTTGTCTCTCTCTCAGTACATAGTGACGGTGCTGTATGTTGTCTCTCTCTCTCAGTACATAGTGATGGTGCTGTATGTTGTCTCTCTCTCAGTACATAGTGACGGTGCTGTATGTTGTCTCTCTCTCAGTACATAGTGATGGTGCTGTATGTTGTCTCTCTCTCAGTGCATAGTGACGGTGATGTATGTTGTCTCTCTCTCAGTACATAGTGATGGTGCTGTATGTTGTCTCTCTCTCAGTACATAGTGATGGTGCTGTATGTTGTCTCTCTCTCTCAGTACATAGTGACGGTGCTGTATGTTGTCTCTCTCTCTCAGTACATAGTGATGGTGCTGTATGTTGTCTCTCTCTCAGTACATAGTGATGGTGCTGTATGTTGTCTCTCTCTCTCTCAGTACATAGTGATGGTGCTGTATGTTCTCTCTCTCTCAGTGCATAGTGACGGTGCTGTATGTTGTCTCTCTCTCTCTCAGTACATAGTGATGGTGCTGTATGTTGTCTCTCTCTCAGTACATAGTGATGGTGCTGTATGTTGTCTCTCTCTCTCTCAGTACATAGTGATGGTGCTGTATGTTCTCTCTCTCTCAGTACATAGTGATGGTGCTGTATGTTGTCTCTCTCTCTCTCAGTACATAGTGATGGTGCTGTATGTTGTCTCTCTCTCAGTACATAGTGATGGTGCTGTATGTTGTCTCTCTCTCTCTCTCAGTACATAGTGATGGTGCTGTATGTTGTCTCTCTCTCTCAGTACAAAGTGACGGTGCTGTATGTTGTCTCTCTCTCTCAGTGCATAGTGACGGTGCTGTATGTTGTCTCTCTCTCTCAGTACATAGTGATGGTGCTGTATGTTGTCTCTCTCTCAGTGCATAGTGATGGTGCTGTATGTTGTCTCTCTCTCTCAGTACATAGTGATGGTGCTGTATGTTGTCTCTCTCTCAGTACATAGTGATGGTGCTGTATGTTGTCTCTCTCTCTCTCAGTACATAGTGATGGTGCTGTATGTTCTCTCTCTCTCAGTACATAGTGATGGTGCTGTATGTTGTCTCTCTCTCTCTCAGTACATAGTGATGGTGCTGTATGTTGTCTCTCTCTCAGTGCATAGTGACGGTGCTGTATGTTGTCTCTCTCTCAGTACATAGTGATGGTGCTGTATGTTGTCTCTCTCTCTCTCAGTACATAGTGATGGTGCTGTATGTTGTCTCTCTCTCTCAGTACATAGTGACAGTGCTGTATGTTGTCTCTCTCTCTCAGTACATAGTGATGGTGCTGTATGTTGTCTCTCTCTCTCAGTACATAGTGATGGTGCTGTATGTTGTCTCTCTCTATCAGTACATAGTGATGGTGCTGTATGTTGTCTCTCTCTCTCAGTGCATAGTGATGGTGCTGTATGTTGTCTCTCTCTCTCAGTACATAGTGATGGTGCTGTATGTTGTCTCTCTCTCTCAGTACATAGTGATGGTGCTGTATGTTGTCTCTCTCTCTCAGTGCATAGTGATGGTGCTGTATGTTGTCTCTCTCTCTCAGTACATAGTGATGGTGCTGTATGTTGTCTCTCTCTCTCAGTGCATAGTGATGGTGCTGTATGTTGTCTCTCTCTCTCAGTACATAGTGATGGTGCTGTATGTTGTCTCTCTCTCTCAGTACATAGTGATGGTGCTGTATGTTGTCTCTCTCTCTCAGTACATCGTGATGGTGCTGTATGTTGTCTCTCTCAGTACATAGTGATGGTGCTGTATGTTGTCTCTCTCTCAGTACATAGTGATGGTGCTGTATGTTGTCTCTCTCTCAGTACATAGTGACAGTGCTGTATGTTGTCTCTCTCTCAGTGCATAGTGACGGTGCTGTATGTTGTCTCTCTCTCTCAGTACATAGTGATGGTGCTGTATGTTGTCTCTCTCTCAGTACATAGTGATGGTGCTGTATGTTGTCTCTCTCTCAGTACATAGTGATGGTGCTGTATGTTGTCTCTCTCTCTCAGTACATAGTGACGGTGCTGTATGTTGTCTCTCTCTCTCAGTACATAGTGACGGTGCTGTATGTTGTCTCTCTCTATCAGTACATCGTGACGGTGCTGTATGTTGTCTCTCTCAGTACATAGTGATGGTGCTGTATGTTGTCTCTCTCTCAGTACATAGTGATGGTGCTGTATGTTGTCTCTCTCAGTGCATCGTGATGGTGCTGTATGTTGTCTCTCTCTCAGTACATAGTGATGGTGCTGTATGTTGTCTCTCTCTCTCAGTACATAGTGATGGTGCTGTATGTTGTCTCTCTCTCTATCAGTACATAGTGACGGTGCTGTATGTTGTCTCTCTCTCAGTACATAGTGACGGTGCTGTATATTGTCTCTCTCAGTACATAGTGATGGTGCTGTATGTTGTCTCTCTCTCAGTGCATCGTGATGGTGCTGTACACATTATCCAGCGACATCTTCTCTATCGTCAACTTCTTCAGCTTCTTTAACTGGCTCTGCGTCGCCATGACCATCATCGGCATGATATGGCTGCGACACAAGAGACCTGAACTGGAGCGCCCCATCAAGGTGTGTGTGTGTGTGTGTGTGTGTGTCCGTTTGTATAAGTGTTTCTGTGTGTGTTTCTCCTGTGGGTCCTACATCGTAGTGTGTGTGTTCCAGGTGAATCTCCTACTCCCGGTGAGTTTTGTGGTAGCGTGTGTGTTCCTCATTGCGGTGTCATTTGGGAAGACGCCCGTGGAGTGTGGCATCGGCTTCGGTATCATCGCCACTGGGGTACCCGTCTATTGGTGGCAGAAAAAACCCAGCTGGCTCATCAATGGCATCAGTGAGTAACTTAAAACTGCTGTCACTTCCTGTAGAAAATCACTAAACTATCACTTCTACTAACAAGGATAATGTAGAGTACACATCAATATACTAAACTATCCCTTCTACTAACAAGGATAATGTAGAGTACACATCAAATCACTAAACTATCACTTCTACTAACAAGGATAATGTAGAGTACACATCAATATACTAAATTATCCCTTCTACTAACAAGGTTAATGTACAGTAGACATCAATATACTAAACTATCCCTTCTACTAACAAGGATAATGTACAGTACACATCAATATACTAAACTATCCCTTCTACTAACAAGGATAATGTAGAGTACACATCAATATACTAAACTATCCCTTCTACTAACAAGGATAATGTACAGTACACATCAATATACTAAACTATCACCACTTCTACTAACAAGGATAATGTAGAGTAGACATCAATATACTAAACTATCACTTCTACTAACAAGGTTAATGTACAGTAGACATCAAGATGAATTAAATATACTACTACTAATACCACTGCTGCTGGTACTGCTACTGATACTACTACTAGTACTGCTACTACCAGTACTGATACTACTAGTACTGCTACTACTAGTACTGCTACTACAAGTACTGCTACTGATACTACTACTAGTACTGATACTACTACTAGTACTGCTACTAGTACTGCTACTACTACTGCTACTACTACTGCTACAAGTACTGCTACTACTGCTACTGCTAGTACTGATACTACTACTAGTACTGCTACTACTAGTACTGCTACTACTAGTACTGCTACTACTAGTACTGCTGCTACTACAAGTACTGCTACTACTGCTAGTACTGATACTACTACTAGTACTGCTACTACTAGTACTGCTACTGCTAGTAATGATACTACTACTAGTAGTACTGTTACTACTGCTACTGCTACTAGTACTGCTACTACTACTGCTACTAGTACTGCTACTACTGCTACTACTGCTACTACTACTAGTACTGCTACTACTAGTACTACTAGTACTGCTACTACTACTGCTACTACTAGTACCGCTACTACTACTAGTACTACTGCTACTGCTGCTACTACTAGTACTACTGCTACTGCTGCTACTACTACTAGTACTACTTGTACTGCTGCTACTACTACTAGTACTACGTGTACTACTTGTTCTACTAGTACTGCTACTACTACTACTACTACTGCTGCTAGTACTAGTACTACTGCTAGTACTAGTGCTACTGATACTACTACTACTACTACTACTACTACTACTACTACTAGTAGTGCTACTACTACTACTGCTACTACTACTACTAGTACTTCTATTGATACTACTACTAGTACTGCTGCTACTACTACTAGTACTGATACTACTAGTACTACTAGTACTGCTACTACTAGTACTACTAGTACTGCTACTACTAGTACTACTAGTACTGCTACTACTAGTACTACTAGTACTGCTAGTACTAGTGCTACTGCTACTGATACTACTACTAGTACTACTACTACTACTACTAGTAGTGCTACTACTGCTACTACTACTACTAGTACTTCTATTGATACTACTACTAGTACTGCTGCTACTACTACTAGTACTGATACTACTAGTACTACTAGTACTGATAGTACTGATACTACTAGTACTACTAGTACTGCTACTACTAGTACTACTAGTACTGCTACTACTAGTACTGCTACTACTAGTACTGCTACTACTAGTACTGCTACTACTACTAGTACTGCTACTAGTTCTACTACTACTAGTACTACTACTGCTGATGATGAAAGGGTGTACTAGTAGAGATGGGTTTCTAGTACTACTAGTACTGATACTGCTGATGATGAAAGGGTGTACTAGTATAGATGGGTTTCTAGTACTACTAGTACTGATACTGCTGATGATGAAAGGGTGTACTAGTAGAGATGGGTTTCTAGTACTACTAGTACTGATACTGCTGATGATGAAAGGGTGTACTAGTAGAGATGGGTTACTAGTACTACTAGTACTGATACTGCTACTACTAGTACTGCTACTACTACTACTAGTACTGCTACTAGTTCTTCTACTACTAGTACTACTACTGCTGATGATGAAAGGGTGTACTAGTATAGATGGGTTACTAGTACTACTAGTACTGATACTGCTGATGATGAAAGGGTGTACTAGTAGAGATGGGTTTCTAGTACTACTAGTACTGATACTGCTGATGATGAAAGGGTGTACTAGTAGAGATGGGTTACTAGTACTACTAGTACTGATACTGCTACTACTAGTACTGCTACTACTACTACTAGTACTGCTACTAGTTCTTCTACTACTAGTACTGATACTGCTGATGATGAAAGGGTGTACTAGTATAGATGGGTTACTAGTACTACTAGTACTGATACTGCTGATGATGAAAGGGTGTACTAGTAGAGATGGGTTTCTAGTACTACTAGTACTGATACTGCTGATGATGAAAGGGTGTACTAGTAGAGATGGGTTTCTTGCAGGCTTGTTGACCGTGTTCTGGCAGAAGCTGCTGAACGTGGTTCCTCAGGACTCAATAAACTCATCCTTTTCTCCACTGCAACCCAAGCCGCTGTATCACCACTGAAGCAGTGCTGGACGGTCAATGTGTGTTCATCTCAGGCTGATCACTCTGAATACTCTATGACCTCTGATCCCTAACCTTTGACCCCTAACCAGTGGGGTATATAGGGAGGGAGGGGGGGGGGGGGGGGGGGGACCAACTAGTAAGTAGAGGCCTAACAATCTGGTTGTTTACACAGAACCCACCTTGCTGTCTGTTCTCTGCATTTTCAAACTGTCTTTTCAGTATTTTGGTCTGTTGTTTATATTTCTTCCCATATTTAAATAGCACTTACGTAGACTGTTGTGTTTTTCTTATTTTGAGAGAGTGTCTTTAGATGTTAACCTGGGAAGTTCTAGAGGAGTACTAAGCAGGGTTGGGCTCAATTTCAATTCCATTCAGAAAGTAAACCATTTTCCTCATTGAAATGCATTGAAGAGAATATTAATTTCATTGTACTTCCTGAATTGAAATGGAATTGACCCCGAGCCGGATACTGTTCCCCGGGCGCCGAAGACGTGGATGTGGGTTAAGGCAGCCCCCCCCCCACCTCTGATTCAGAGGGGTTGGGTTAAATGTGGAAGATGCCATTTCAGTTGAATACATTCAGTTGGACAACTGACTAGGTATCCCCCCCCCCCCCCCCCCCCCCCTTCCCTGCACCTCTCTGATTCAGAGGTGTTGGGTTAAATGTGGAAGATGCCATTTCAGTTGAATACATTCAGTTGGACAACTGACTAGGTATCCCCCCCCCCCCCCCCTTCCCCGCACCTCTCTGATTCAGAGGGGTTGGGTTAAATAAGGAAGACACATTTCAGTTGACTACATTCAGTTGAACAACTGACTAGGTATTCCCCATTTCCCTTTCCCTTACATAACTGGTTGTATGAAGGCATGATATTTGGTCCTGAAGAAGTTCGTTCTTTAGGAAGTGCACATCTCGGGAAGGTAAAATAGTGACTAGAATTCAGAATTAGAAGTCAGAGCTCTAGAGTCCCCAGGCTCCATTCCTACAGAGAGAGAGAGAGAGAGAGAACGCCGGCTGGAGGACGAGATGACCTATTGAACTAGTTATCTAATGTTATCATCGGGTTGTTACTGTCTGTATTCTACCAACAGAGATATTCCTGAAGCTTTCTTGACACTTCCTGTGCCTTGTCTTGTTATTGTTTGTTTTTTTAACTCTGTTTGCTCTGAATGTTTTCAAACTGTTATTTTTATATGAAATACCCAAGACATTGTTCTAAGTGTCCTTCCTGTGCTGCACTTTAAATGTGAATTTTTGGTTTTATAAATAAAGTTTTTGAAACAACCAATGATGACAGGAGTGAAGAGTGACTGGGGTTTTGAAGGTTGTTTTGTTGAGTGCTGGCTGACTGTTTTTACACTCTGGTTGTATTGACAGAAACACACTGCAGAAAGACAAGTCACTACAGTCAGCCTGTCGTTACTATACATTCAGACACTAGGAAAAGGATTTTAACATCTGAAATCCAGTCCACTATACGTTGTGTGTGTGTGTGTCTGAGGCTATGTGGAGGAGAGCAGCAGTAATCAACACCGACACACACACACACAGTCATTTCAAACATTTTCATTATTTTTCTCCACATGTCATAAACCAAAAGCGTAAGAAAAGAGCATGCTTGGGCATGCAATGATGTCACAACATGATGTCACAACATGATGTCACCCGGTGCCAGGTATAAAAAGGCGGAACAGATTTTTTTTTTTAAGCTCATTCATAAAACTCTGGATCGACATTTTGAAAATCCACAAGAGTTTTTTTATTTTATTTTTTAAAGCTAGCGTTTTTTTTAAATTTTATTTGCCACCGATGATGGTCTCAGCCTCAGCGTCAGCCACCTGTAGCTGGATAAAAACACTAGGAGAGCCGGAGAGAGAGAGAGAGAGAGACTCACAAACTGACGGACACCAGATTGAGCAGGCTAAACAAACATGCTGAAAAACATCTCATGGGGGCCCCCCCAGCATGTCTGGAAGTGACACTGAAGGAGAACACATCCAGGCTTGTATATTCCCAAATAGCACCCTATTCACTATATACCATGCACCATTCTGGACCAGGGCCCACGCATACCTGTTCTCCCAAAGCGGTGCCCTAGCTATATAGGAAAGTGTTCCATTTGGGACTTTGGACTAGTCTGGAAGAGACCCAGTTCTCCCTGTGGACTGTTCTGGAAGAAGGCCGACAGGGAGAGAGACTAAACGGTGCATGCCACTTCAGGCGGGGTCAACCTTTCACCATTCTGAAGGTCACCCCCCCCCCCCCCCCCCCCCCCTCCCCCTCCCCCTCCCCCTTCCCAGCCTGCATTTCCCACGAGGGGTGTTTCATCAAGTGAATCATTACATTAATACAAAATAAATAAATACGAGGCACTCAGCATTCTCTCTGTCTGGCAAAATGCTCAAAAGTAACAAACATTTGAATAATAATGATATATATATATATATATATTTAGAAACAGTGTTATAACGTAACAGTCTCAACGCTGCACACAGGGGGCAAGCCTGAATTCTCCCACCTCCATAGTCCTGTGTGTGTGTGTGTGTGTGTGTGTGTGTGTGTGTAGTGTGGACACTACGTGTGTTTTGTTTTGCGTAAGTGATAGGGTTGAGATCATTCATGAATGATTCATGAATTAAAAAAAAAAAAAAAAAAACTCATAGAAAAGTGTGTTTTTTTTTATTCAATTCATGAATCGAATCTGAAATCTTAAAAAATGTCCGTTTCCTGATTCGACTGAATGTGAAACGGCGTTGATCCCAACTCTCGGTTCGTAGTTGCAGTGAAGTGAATCAGAAGAATGGATATCTAGGAGGGTTTGTGGACAAATTAAGAACAACAGATGGAAAAGACACAGGGATAGAAAGATGCTATTTTAATGCAATGACTGTGTGTGTGTTTGTGTGACTGTGTATGACTGTGTATGTGTATGACTGTGTGTGTGTGTGTGTGACTGTGTGTGTGTGTGTGTATGACTGCGTGTGTGTGTGTATGACTGTGTGTGTGTGTGTATGACTGCGTGTGTGTGTGTATGACTGCGTGTGTGTGTGTGTGTATGACTGTTTGACTGTATGTGTGTAAGAGTGAGTATGTCTGAGAGAGAGAGTGTGTGTGTATGTGTGAGAGAGAGAGTGTGTGTGTGTATGTGTGAGAGAGAGAGAGTGTGTGTGTGTGAGGGAGAGTGTGTGTGTGTGTGTGTGTGTGAGTGAGAGTGTGTGTGTGTGTGAGTGAGAGTGTGTGTGTGAGTGAGAGTGTGTGTGTGTGTGTGTGTGTGTGTGTGTGTGTGTGTGTGTGTGTGTGTGTGTGTGAGTGAGAGTGTGTGTGTGTGTGTGTGTGTGTGTGTGTGTGTGTTATGGTGAACAGGAAAATAAACATGGCGGAGCCCTTTAACATGGATCTACTCTTGCAGCATAGTTTGGTAGCATAGATCAGGACTACGTCCCTAATGGCACCTTATACCCTCTATCATGCACTGTGTTTAACCGTAGCCCCCATAGAGCTCTGGTCAAAAGCAGTACACTATATAGGGAATAGGGTGCCATTCGAGAGGCACCCCAGCGGTTGGTGGATGAGGCCATAGGGTATAGGGTTAGGGGCTAAGGTGGGCGAAGAAGAAGAAGTGTGATCACCATGGGCTAGCGTGTCATATTGTTAAGTGGGATACAGTGTAGGACAGAGGGTGCTTGTACACTAGTCTTGGATGGATGGGCCCAGTGGACATAGTCTGTGCCCTGTGTATCCTGTCCTCCATACAGCAGGTGCCCTACTAACAAAACCTGTGCGTTTGTGGCCGACTACGCCACCACATCGCATCATCCCCATCTCAAAGCTCCATTCCACAGTCGTAGTGTCAAAATACCTTTCCACGTGGCACAAAAAAAAAAGGCAATTAATAAAAAAAATAAAATAACATTAAAAAATGTGTAGTGTTTTTTAGAAACTCAAGGCAGATAAATCCGTTGAATGATATACCTTAACTGAGTCTGTGACATGAGATGAGATAAACATCAAAGGGCTGGAGGTTAACGACAATAGAAACACCATGCTGTCGATGTCCGTCGCCACTCCTCCGCTCCTCCCACGCTGCAGGCTCCACGTGGCTGGGCAGAGTCACGTCTGGATCAATAATAACTTATGTAATATATAAGTCATCATCATCTTCATCATCATCATCATCATAATAATAAGACTTAGTAGATCATAGAAGGAAGGTTAAATAAAGAAATGGATGAAGAGGAGGGCTACTCCAATGTTGAGTAAAATAACCATGACAACCAGGACTGAGCTGGAGCCCTGGGAGAGACAGGAGAAGAGAGGAGGGAGAGAGAGACGGGAGGAGAGAGGAGAGACAGGAGGAGAGAGAAGAGACAGGAGGAGAGAGAAGAGACAGGAGGAGAGAGAAGAGAGAGAGACAGGAGGAGAGAGAGAGACAGGAGGAGAGAGAAGAGAGAGAGACAGGATAGGAGAGAGAGACAGGAGGAGAGGAGAGAGAGGCAGGAGGAGAGAGAGAGAGAGAGAGAGATGAGAAGAGAGAGGAGAGAGAGACAGGATGAGAGAGGAGAGAGAGACAGGAGAAGAGGAGAGAGAGGAGAGAGAGAGACAGGATGGGAGAGGAGAGAGAGACAGGAGAAGAGAGGAGAGAGGAGAGAGAGAGACAGGAGGAGAGGAGAGAGAGAGAGAGAGAGAGAGAGAGAGAGAGAGAGAAAGGAGAAGAGAGGAGAGAGATAGACAAGAGGAGAGAGCGAGAGAGATAAAGCAGATGAGTGGAGAGGGGAGAGAGAGACAGGAGGAGAGAGGAGAGAGAGAGACGGGAGGAGAGAGAAGAGAGAGAAAGTGTTAATTCTCAGACTTCATTCTACAGTTAAGAGTATAGTATTAGTATTTAAAACCTGATGTCCAGTTTACAGACCAATCTGATTCTACAGTTAAGAGTATAGTATCAGTATTTAAAACCTGAGGTCCAGTTTACAGATCTATCTGATACCAATAAATCACTCACTGAGTTTGATTTGAGGGTGTGGTGCTCCCCATCCTGCTCCAAGGTGATTGGCTGAGACTTGAGAGGCGGGGAGAGAGTGAGGTCCCTGTGCAAGGGCCACTCCTCCTGCTCCGCCCCCACATTCAGAGTGTCCAGCATCTGTACGGAGTCCATGGAGCCCTCCTTGACCGGCCGCAGGCCCCGCGGGCGCAGCCTGCTTTTGGGGCAATGGCCAGGGGACATCTGGGTAGTGGAGTCCAGGGGCTGGAACCTCATGTCTACTGTGTAGTCTCCCAGCCTGTCCTCCTCTTCCTCTCGGTCCATGAGGCGAGAGTGGGCAGGGCTCCACTGCAGGGCGCCTTCGTCAGTCCAGCCCTCTGCGGGGCTGTCGAGCCCGGGGTCGGGCAAGGCATGCTTGCTAAGCTTGTGATTGGATGAGATGTGCTGCTGCTTGGAATGGTGGTTGGAGTACACATGCTCTCGGGGGTCGTTGTGATTGGCTGAGGAGACATTGTCCTTTGGGATGTGATTGGAGCAGGTATAATCTTGGCACGACTTGTGATTGGAAGAAGCATGCTCAGAAGTCTTGTGATTGGACAGGTTATGCTCCAAGGCTTTGTGATTGGATGAAATGTGCACCTGCTGCTTGTAATTGGAAGAGGCATTCTCACAGGCCCTGTGATTGATGGAGGAGGAGGAATGATCCCATGTTTTGTGATTGGACTGCATGTACTCCCTCGACTTGTGATTGGATGAGGTGTGCTTTGAGGGCTTCTGGTTGTACGAGGAGGAGTGCTCCCACGACCTATAGGAAGAGGAAGTGTGCTCCCGGGACTTGTGGTTAGTCAAGGCCTTCTCCCTCGGTTTGTGGTTGGACGGGGCCTGCTGGTGGCCGTTGACCTGTCCCTCCTGCTCCTCCAGTAGAGACGGGGTGGTGGATTGGCTGCTGTGAACCCCCCGGTCTGGATACATGTCCTCTGTCCAGTTGTTAGCTCCTCCCCTCTGGAGATCCATGCCCCGCCCCTCCACAAGCACCTGTATCTCTGCTCCTCCTCCCTGGTCGTCCACAGCGCTCTGCCGCATGAAGCAGGCGTTTCTGGGACGGTGAGAGTGGCCTTGTTTAGAGGTCGGCGGGCTTCGGGGGGGCGAGGGGGGGACGCTCAGTACTGGGCTGAGGTCAGGCGTTATCAAGGGAGGCGTGGTGTCCGGGGTGCACAGTTCAGGACTGTCAGTTCCCGTGGAAATGATCTCGTGGTCTTTGTTGTCCTGGTGCTTATTGGGCCGCTGGCACTCCAGACCTGACAGACAGGCAGACAGACAGGCAGACAGACAGACAGACAGGCAGACAGACAGACAGACAGGCAGACAGACAGGCAGACAGACAGGCAGACAGACAGACAGGCAGAAAGGCAGACAGGCGGGAAGAGACGAAACACAATGAAAGAGGGGATTTGGCAGAGATCCACCAGACATACAGTACCAGTCAAAAGTTTGGACACACCTACTCATTCAAGGGTTTTTCTATATTTGTACTATTTTCTACATTGTAGAATAATAGTGAAGACATCAGAACTACGAAATAACACATATGGAATCATGTAGTAACCAAAAATTGTTAAACAAATCTAAATATATTTTAGATTTCAGATTCTTCAAAGTATCCACCCTTTGCCTTGACGACATCTTTGCACACTCTTGGCATTCTCTCAACCATGAGGTTGTCACCTGGAATGCATTTTCAATTCAACGGTTTGCCTTGTTAAAAGTTAGTTTGTGGAATTTCTTTCCTTTAAATGCGTTTGAGCCAATCAGTTGTGTTGTGACATGGTATAGGGTGATATACAGAAGATTGCCCTATTTGATAAAAGACCAAGTCCATATTATGTCACGAACAGCTCAAATAAGCAAAGAGAAATGACAGTCCCCCATTGCTTTAAGACATGAAAGTGCTGTCACAAAAACCATCATGTGCTGTGATGAAACTGGCTCTCATGAGGACCGCCACAGGACAGGAAGACTCAGAGTTACCTCTGCTGCAGAGGATACGTTCATTACAGTTACCAGCCTCAGATTGCAGCCCAAATAAATGCTTCACAGAGTTCAAGTAACAGACACATCTCAACATCAACTGTTCAGAGGAGACTGTGAGAATCAGGTCTTCACGGTCGGATTGCTGCAAAGAAACCACTACTAAAGGACACCAATGAGAAGAAGAGACTTGCTAGGGCCAAGAAACACGAGCAATGGACATTAGACCTGTGGAAATCTGTCCAATGGTCTGATGAGTCAAAATTTGAGATTTTTGGTTCCAACCACTGTGTCTTTGTGAGACGCAGAGTAGGTGAACGGATGATCTCCGAATGTGTGGTTCCCACCATGAAGCATGGAGGAGGTGGTATGTTGATGTGGGGGTGCTTTGCTGGTGACACTGTTTGTGATTTATTTAGAATTCAAGGCACACTTAACCAGCATCACAGCATTCTGCAGCAAAACGCCATCCAGTCTGGTTTGCGCTTAGTGGGACTATCATTTGTTTTTCAACAGGACAATGACCCCACACACCTCCAGAGAATGCTAAGAGTGTGCAAAACTGTCCTCAAGGCAAAGGGTGGCTACTTTGAAGAATCTAAAATCTAAAATATATTTAACACTTTTTTGGTTACTACATGTGTGTTATGTCAGTGTGGATGTCTTGACTATTATTCTACAATGTAGAAAATAGTTTTAAAAAATAAAGAAAAATCCTAGAATGAGTAGGTGTTGTTAAATATTTGACTGGTATTGTACATCAGGATTACACAGCTAGATTACTGTGTTAATTCAAGTAACACAGGTAATATTACACAGTACAGTACACCCTGTACTGTGTTAACTCAGGTAAGAGGACAAAATAATGAGACTTAGAATTTGGGTACACTACTGACTGAATCCAACCCAGATTGTCTGTAAAGGAAGTTTCAATAAAGTTTCTTCAAATTCTACAACAATTTGAATGATTTTTCTCTGCCTGGTTGGGCAAGTGTACAGTAGAGAGAAAGATAGAGAGAAAGAGAGAGACAGAGACAGAGATATTAAAATGCTTGATGTAGCCGAGTCAATTTCTCTGTGATTGACTCACCGTTTGATTCACCGTTTCCATGGATATGGAATGACGGCGAGAGTTCCTTGGCAGCGACCCTGGCCATCCGACATTCCTCGCTAGCCTTCAGGGCCACACCTTCAGCTGCATCCGCCTTTCCCCTCGCGTGGCTCATCCTGAGAGACAGAGAGACAGAGGGAGACAGAGAGAGAGAGAGAGACACAGAGAGACAGAGAGAGAGAGACAGAGAGAGAGAGACACAGAGAGAAAGAAACAGAGAAAGAGAAAGCGAGAGACAGAGACAGAGATTGACAGAGAGAGACAGAGAGAGACACAGAGAGACACAGAGAGAAAGAAACAGAAAGAGAGAGACAGAGACAGAGATTGACAGAGAGAGACACAGAGAGAAAGACACAGAAAGAGAGAGACAGAGACAGAGATTGACAGAGAGAGAGACAAAGACAGATTGACAGAGACAGAGATTGACAGAGAGAGAGACACAGAGAGAAAGACACAGAGAAAGAGAGAGAGAGAGAGAGAGAGAGAGAGAGAGAGAGAGATTGAAAGAGGGAGACAGAGAGAGAGAGAGAGAGAGACAGAGAAAGAGAGAGAGAGAGAGAGAGAGAGAGAGAGAGAGAGAGAGAGAGAGAGAGAGAGAGAGAGAGAGAGAGAGAGATATTAAAATGCTTGATGTAGATGCTGGTTGTAGATTTAAATCTGTGTGTAGATTGTCTTGGTGCTGTGTGTTGCCTTAAGGACTGTTGTTTACACCTTGTATCTGTCTGGCCTGGGTTTTGTGCTGTGTGTTGCCTTAAGGACTGTTGTTTACACCCTGTATCTGTCTGGCCTGGGTTTTGTGTTGTGTGTTGCCTTAAGGACTGTTGTTTACAACCTGTATCTGTCTGGCCTGGGGTTGTGTGTTGCCTTAAGGACTGTTGTTTACACCTTGTATCTGTCTGGCCTGGGGTTTTGTGTTGTGTGTTGCCTTAAGGACTGTTGTTTACACCCTGTATCTGTCTGGCCTGGGGTTTTGTGTTGTGTGTTGCCTTAAGGACTGTTGTTTACACCCTGTATCTGTCTGGCCTGGGGTTTTGTGTTGTGTGTTGCCTTAAGGACTGTTGTTTACACCCTGTATCTGTCTGGCCTGGGGTTTTGTGTTGTGTGTTGCCTTAAGGACTGTTGTTTACACCCTGTATCTGTCTGGCCTGGGGTTTTGTGTTGTGTGTTGCCTTAAGGACTGTTGTTTACACCCTGTATCTGTCTGGCCTGGGGTTTTGTGTTGTGTGTTGCCTTAAGGACTGTTGTTTACACCCTGTATCTGTCTGGCCTGGGCTTTTGTGTTGTGTGTTGCCTTAAGGACTGTTGTTTACACCCTGTATCTGTCTGGCCTGGGGTTTTGTGTTGTGTGTTGCCTTAAGGACTGTTGTTTACACCTTGTATCTGTCTGGCCTGGGGTTTTGTGTTGTGTGTTGCCTTAAGGACTGTTGTTTACACCCTGTATCTGTCTGGCCTGGGTTTTTCTTCTTTATCAGGATGGTTCTCTTTCTCAGAATGTTCCTCCGGTGAGTATAATATTTCCCCGGAACATTCCGGTAAACGGCCTGGTTTTCTGTTCAGCCCTTTTCATCCATTTTATGGATGGATTTTATACTAGAATGGCATCCAGAACCTGTTTTCTGCTAACATTCCTCTCCTTGTGTCAAATGTGTTTGACATGAAAAGGATTGGCAAAGAGTGGAATGTTTCCTCAAACAGATCCTAACAGGACTGCACAGCCCACCACTGTATCACCATGATCCTAACAGGACTGCTCAGCCATCCACTGTATCACCATGATCCTAACAGGACAGCTCAGCCATCCACTGTATCACCATGGTCCTAACAGGACTGCTCAGCCATCCACTGTATCACCATGATCCTAACAGGACAGCTCAGCCATCCACTGTATCACCATGGTCCTAACAGGACTGCTCAGCCATCCACTGTATCACCATGGTCCTAACAGGACTGCTCAGCCATCCACTGTATCACCATGGTCCTAACAGGACTGCTCAGCCATCCACTGTATCACCATGATCCTAACAGGACAGCTCAGCCATCCACTGTATCACCATGATCCCAACAGGACAGCTCAGCCATCCACTGTATCACCATGATCCCAACAGGACAGCTCAGCCATCCACTGTATCACCATGATCCCAACAGGACAGCTCAGCCATCCACTGTATCACCATGGTCCTAACAGGACAGCTCAGCCATCCACTGTATCACCATGGTCCTAACAGGACAGCTCAGCCATCCACTGTATCACCATGATCCTAACAGGACTGCTCAGCCATCCACTGTATCACCATGATCCTAACAGGACAGCTCAGCCATCCACTGTATCACCATGTTCCTAACAGGACAGCTCAGCCATCCACTGTATCACCATGGTCCTAACAGGACTGCTCAGCCATCCACTGTATCACCATGATCCCAACAGGACAGCTCAGCCATCCACTGTATCACCATGATCCTAACAGGACAGCTCAGCCATCCACTGTATCACCGTGATCCTAACAGGACAGCTCAGCCATCCACTGTATCACCATGGTCCTAACAGGACAGCTCAGCCATCCACTGTATCACCATGATCCTAACAGGACAGCTCAGCCATCCACTGTATCACCATGTTCCTAACAGGACAGCTCAGCCATCCACTGTATCACCATGATCCTAACAGGACTGCTCAGCCATCCACTGTATCACCATGATCCTAACAGGACAGCTCAGCCATCCACTGTATCACCATGGTCCTAACAGGACAGCTCAGCCATCCACTGTATCACCATGGTCCTAACAGGACAGCTCAGCCATCCACTGTATCACCATGATCCCAACAGGACAGAACAGACATCCACTGTATCACCATGATCCCAACAGGACAGAACAGACATCCACTGTATCACCATGATCCCAACAGGACAGCTCAGCCATCCACTGTATCACCATGTTCCCAACAGGACAGAACAGACATCCACTGTATCACCATGGTCCTAACAGGACAGAACAGACATCCACTGTATCACCATGGTCCTAACAGGACAGCTCAGCCATCCACTGTATCACCATGATCCCAACAGGACAGCTCAGCCATCCACTGTATCACCATGATCCCAACAGGACAGCTCAGCCATCCACTGTATCACCATGATCCCAACAGGACAGCTCAGCCATCCACTGTATCACCATGATCCTAACAGGACAGCTCAGCCATCCACTGTATCACCATGATCCCAACAGGACAGCTCAGCCATCCACTGTATCACCATGTTCCTAACAGGACAGCTCAGCCATCCACTGTATCACCATGATCCCAACAGGACAGAACAGACATCCACTGTATCACCATGGTCCTAACAGGACAGCTCAGCCATCCACTGTATCACCATGATCCTAACAGGACAGCTCAGCCATTCACTGTATCACCATGATCCCAACAGGACAGCTCAGCCATCCACTGTATCACCATGATCCTAACAGGACAGCTCAGCCATCCACTGTATCACCATGATCCCAACAGGACAGAACAGACATCCACTGTATCACCATGATCCCAACAGGACAGAACAGACATCCACTGTATCACCATGTTCCTAACAGGACAGCTCAGCCATCCACTGTATCACCATGGTCCTAACAGGACAGCTCAGCCATCCACTGTATCACCATGATCCCAACAGGACAGCTCAGCCATCCACTGTATCACCATGTTCCTAACAGGACAGCTCAGCCATCCACTGTATCACCATGGTCCTAACAGGACAGCTCAGCCATCCACTGTATCACCATGATCCCAACAGGACAGAACAGCCATCCACTGTATCACCATGATCCCAACAGGACAGAACAGCCATCCACTGTATCACCATGATCCCAACAGGACAGCTCAGCCATCCACTGTATCACCATTATCCCAACAGGACTGCTCAGCCATCCACTGTATCACTATGATCCCAACAGGACTGCTCAGCCATCCACTGTATCACCATGATCCCAACAGGACAGCTCAGCCATCCACTGTATCACCATGTTCCTAACAGGACAGAACAGACATCCACTGTATCACCATTATCCCAACAGGACTGCTCAGCCATCCACTGTATCACTATGATCCCAACAGGACTGCTCAGCCATCCACTGTATCACCACAATCCCTTACTGTTCTCTTTCTGACGGTAGCATCGGCTCAAATTTAATCAATTCACCACAACAGGATGTCTTCTTTTTTTATTGATTTGTTTTACTTGACATAATACAGTCATCCAAAACAATCAATCTGCATGGATTCGTTTTTTCTAAGGAAATGGTTTGCTTGCTTGGTGAACAACTTCAGAATTTGTCTGACCTGTTACCTCAGTACGGTACAACCATACTGCTTGAAGAGTTGCTGAGACTACAGGTCTATTGGACCCCTAGGGACAGTTTACCTGACCCAGATTAAACCTATTTCTGGACTTAAAAACAACCTTTCATGGATATTCTCAACTAGGCCTTTTAGTCTGGAAACCGGCCCATTTGGCACATCGCAAGATAACAGAGAATCTTTAAGTGCACTTGTCAAAGACAAAGATGTTGGCCACCTTCTCCGGCTCCCTAACCTAAGCCTAACCTTATCCTTAGCTCTAACCCCACTATTGTTACCACAGCAACAGAGATCTCCGGCTCCCTAACCTAAGCCTAACCTTATCCTTAGCTCTAACCCCACTATTGTTACCACAGCAACAGAGATCTCCGGCTCCCTAACCTAAGCCTAACCTTACCCCTAGCTCTAACCCCACTACTGTTACCACAGCAACAGAGATCTCCGGCTCCCTAACCTAAGCCTAACCTTACCCCTAGCTCTAACACCACTACTGTTACCAAAGCAACAGAGATCTCCGGTTCCCTAACCTAAGCCTAACCTTAGCCTTAGCTCTAACCCGTCTACTGTTATCACAGCAACAGAGATCTCCGGCTCCCTAACCTAAGCCTAACCTTAGCCTTAGCTCTAACCCGACTACTGTTACCACAGCAACAGAGATCTCCGGCTCCCTAACCTAAGCCTAACCTTACCCCTAGCTCTAACCCGACTACTGTTACCACAGCAACAGAGATCTCCGGCTCCCTAACCTAAGCCTAACCTTACCCCTAGCTCTAACCCGACTACTGTTACCACAGCAACAGAGATCTCCGGCTCCCTAACCTAAGCCTAACCTTACCCCTAGCTCTAACCCGACTACTGTTACCACAGCAACAGAGATCTCCGGCTCCCTAACCTAAGCCTAACCTTAGCCTTAGCTCTAACCCGACTACTGTTACCACAGCAACAGAGATCTCCGGCTCCGTAACCTAAGCCTAACCTTACCCCTAGCTCTAACCCGACTACTGTTACCACAGCAACAGAGATCTCCGGCTCCCTAACCTAAGCCTAACCTTAGCCTTAGCTCTAACCCGACTACTGTTACCACAGCAACAGAGATCTCCGGCTCCCTAACCTAAGCCTAACCTTAGCCTTAGCTCTAACCCGAATACTGTTACCACAGCAACAGAGATCTCCGGCTCCTTAACCTAAGCCTAACCTTAGCCATAGCTCTAACCCGACTACTGTTACCACAGCAACAGAGATCTCCGGTTCCCTAACCTAAGCCTAACCTTAGCCTTAGCTCTAACCCCGACTACTGTTACCACAGCAACAGAGATCAACACCATGTTTCTCACCTGGACAGGGCGATCTCTGCCTTCTGCTTGGCGATGTCTGCAGCTAGCTCTAAATCCGACTACTGTTACCACAGCAACAGAGATCAACACCATGTTTCTCACCTGGACAGGGCGATCTCTGCCTTCTGCATGGCGATGTCTGCAGCTAGCTCTAACCCAACTACTGTTACCACAGCAACAGAGATCAACACCATGTTTCTCACCTGGACAGGGCGATCTCTGCCTTCTGCTTGGCGATGTCTGCAGCTAGCTCTAACCCCGACTACTGTTACCACAGCAACAGAGATCAACACCATGTTTCTCACCTGGACAGGGCGATCTCTGCCTTCTGCTTGGCGATGTCTGCAGCCTTCTCAGCCGCTTCCACAGCCCGCTCCACCTTCTCCCTGATCTTACTGGCTCTCAGAGGAATCAGGTTCTTCCGCTTCCCGCTGACCAGCGCGTTCTGCTTGTACTTCCCTTCCTCTTTGGTGCTGTCGGGGAACGTTGTACAGCCGTAACCATGGCGCTTGTTGGCCACCCACTCCCCCTCGTAGCGTAGACCGTCGGAGCGCCGGCTCACGCCCCAACCCGCCCGCTGGTCACTGCGCCACTCGCCGGCGTAGGCCTCGGTGACCGTGGCATCCACAGGAGCGCCCTGCTCGCCATCCTGGCTAGCGTTGGAGTGTATGTCGGAGGCGGCAGAGGAGACGGTGCTCATGCCGGCCTCGCTGCAGAACGAGCTCTGTTTACTCAGCTGGCTGGCCAGGGAACTCTTGGACTCGGAGCGACGCAGCTTCAGACCACTCAGGATCGACTGACGGAAACGGCCTGGGACATGAAACGACACAACGTTATTTATCCTACAAAATACGATACGATGCAACTTTACAGAAATGGACTACTGACATACAAACACAAGCGTGACATAATAACACAGGCAACGGGGAATCCAGTCCATGTCAATGTGCCAATAGATTTGACTAGAAAAGCAGGGCTAATGGATATTGAAGTATTAGCTCATAGAACCCAACCAGCTGCCCACAAACAGCACATCAGAAGTCTCACCTTTCCTCTTCCCCCGACGGTCCGCCTCGCTGGGCGCAGTCAGAGCGAAGCCCCCCCTCCCCACGGGACTCCCGACCAGCCCGCCCCCCACCACCCCGTCGGCAGGCGAGATGGCGGTCCCGGCGCCGTCCTCCAGCGGGGTGGGGGGGCCGTGGCTGTGCTCGGAGCGGAGGGAGTTTATGGACGTGCGAAGCGGGTAGAGGATGACGGCCGCCATGCCGTATGGCACGCTCTGCCGGACCCCATAGCCGTGCCGCATCCCCCCCAGCCACTGGCCCTGGAACGTACCTATAGGAGAGAGTCACAGGGGTCGAATTATAGGGCGATCTGAGGGCATGCATTGCACCACATAACCAATTAGGTCACCCCCCCCCCCCCCCCCCCCCCAGAAAGGTGCATGGATGGAAAGAGACATAACCAATTAGGCCCCCCCCCCAGAAAGGTGCATGGATGGAAAGAGACATAACCAATTAGGCCCCCCCCCCAGAAAGGTGCATGGATGGAAAGAGACATAACCAATTAGGCCCCCCCCCAGAAAGGTGCATGGATGGAAAGAGACATAACCAATTAGGCCCCCCCCCCAGAAAGGTGCATGGATGGAAAGAGGCATAACCAATTAGGTCACCCCCCCGTAACATAAGGCTTATCATGAGACACTATAAAAGGCTGTCAGTGCCTATAACAAGTTATAAAGCATTATAGCTGCATGAGTTGTGACATCGTATTTCATTGGGAGAAAACTCTCACGTTGGGTAGCAGGAAGTGACTAACTGATATCACACACACATGGCTTGTTTATTCCATCTGAATCAACTAGGGCCTTTAAGAGAGTGAGCCATTATCTTACGTCACCATTCCAGCTCTGCTACCTGGTTTACTGCAGGTGAAGGGGTCTTAAAGGACTATATGATGGGATGAATGGTGGGGAACCACTGTGTGTATATATGAAAGCAATATGGGGACATAAGAGGTCCAAGGCTGATCATAGGTGTGGAACCTGCAAGTGTATATGGTGAAGCCAGATGGAGGAGCCCCTGAGAAGAACCAAGGGATGAGGGTTGTCCTGGACGTGACACAGGGACTCCGTGGCCACAACAATCAAGATGTAATACCTTTTTTTTTTTACTTGGCACAAGCTGGGACAGGAGCTCCTCAAGAGGAAGATAGCAGGAACATTAGGAAAAAAACAAGCCAGAGCTCCTCAAGAGGAAGATAGCAGGAACATTAGGAAAAAAACAAGCCAGAGCTCCTCAAGAGGAAGCTAGCAGGAACATTAGGAAAAAAACAAGCCAGAGCTCCCACCCACAGCTGTTGAATACACGAAACAGGCCTTTCAATTCCTCTAAGTTTGTGTTCGCGGCCGACACGTCCCGAGTGTCCTACTTGCCAAAGAAAGGCAAAAAAATGTGGTATTTATGAGTCCGCTGCATAGAAATGGGAGAATCGGTTGACAAAGAACATCAGAAAAACCAGAAATCATAATGGATTACAACGCCACAAAAGGAGGAGTGGAGACAAGCTGGTGATTGGCTCCAGCTGCAGAACATTTCTGGACGTCTCGGCGTACAACGCGTTTGTCATCTGGATGGTGTTGAACCCAGATAGGAACAGAGAGAAGCTCCAGAGGAGACGGATCTTTCTCGAAGAGCTGGGCAAGGCATTGGCTAGACCTCAAAATCCAGAGGAGGCGTCACATCCCAAAGACCCCAGCCATCCGCCCGACCCACAGAACCAACAACTCCAATACTGGAAGTGTGAGCGATGTTGTTGTATGTGTGTGTGTGTGTCTGACTCTCCTACCTTGGCTTGCTGTAACCATATACAGTATGTGAGTGAGTGAGATGTTAGTAAAATCCCTGAACTAAGAGTTTTCATCATTCTAGAGCAACAAGAAGAAGCGTTGCGATGTGTGTGGATCCAAGAAGGACAGGAAGTCACAGTACACATACATCAAGTGCAATTAATTGTCACACGCTGATCTGTTTCACCTGTCTTGTGATTGTCTCCACCCCCTCCAGGCGTCGCTTATTTTCCACAGTGTATTTATCCCTGTGTTTCCTGTCTCTCTGCCCCAGTGTATGTATCCCTGTGTTCCCTGTCTCTCTGCTCCAGTGTATTTATCCCTGTGTTTCCTGTGTCTCTGCCCCAGTGTGTTTATCCCTGTGTTTCCTGTCTCTCTGCTCCAGTGTATTTATCCCTGTGTTTCCTGTCTCTCTGTGCCAGTGTATTTATCCCTGCGTTTCCTGTCTCTCTGTGCCAGTGTATTTATCCCTGTGTTTCCTGTCTCTCTGTACCAGTGTATTTATCGCTGTGTTTCCTGTCTCTCTGCCCCAGTGTATATATATCTCTGTGTTTCCTGTCTCTCTGCCCCAGTGTATATATATCCATGTGTTTCCTGTCTCTCTGCCCCAGTGTATTTATCCCTGTGTTTCCTGTCTCTCTGCCCCAGTGTATTTATCCCTGTGTTTCCTGTCTCTCTGTGTCAGTGTATTTATCCCTGTGTTTCCTGTCTCTCTGTGTCAGTGTATTTATCCCTGTGTTTCCTGTCTCTCTGTGTCAGTGTATTTATCCCTGTGTTTCCTGTCTCTCTGTGTCAGTGTATTTATCCCTGTGTTTCCTGTCTCTCTGTGTCAGTGTATTTATCCCTGTGTTTCCTGTCTCTCTGTGTCAGTGTATTTATCCCTGTGTTTCCTGTCTCTCTGTGTCAGTGTATTTATCCCTGTGTATCCTGTCTCTCTGTGCCAGTTCATCTTGTTTGTTTTTCAAGTCAACCAGCGATTTTCCCTTCTCCTGCTTCTCTTCTCTTTTTCTAGTCCTCGTGATTTTTTGACCCTTTGCCTGTTTTCTGGACTCTGTACCCGCCTGCCTGACCATTCTGCCTGCCTGCCACTCTGTACCCGCCTGCCTGACCATTCTGCCTGCCCATACCTCGAGCCTGCCTGCCACTCTGTACCCGCCTGCCTGACCATTCTGCCTGCCCAGACCTCGAGCCTGCCTGCCACTCTGTACCCGCCTGCCTGACCATTCTGCCTGCCTGACCATTCTGCCTGCCTGACCATTCTGCCTGCCTGACCATTCTGCCTGCCACTCTGTACCTCCTGTACTCTGAACTGGTTTTGACCTTTTGCCTGTCCACGACCATGCTCTTGTGTGTCTGCATCTGGGTCTAGTCTTGTGCCCTTATATAAATAAATTTGCAAAACACAGAAACTCTGTCTCTCATGTGGTGTGTCAACTGGCCTTCATTTGTGTTCAATGGGGCTCATTTATCATTTCCATAAAATACTGTATGTAAAATGTGTCCTTCCAATTTGTTCAGTTCAAAGCAATAAACATCAGTAGTGATGAAAACCTTGTTTCATTTATATTTGTTCAAGATAAACATTCTTTATTCCACCCATGTCTTGATTATAATTACGTTTTATTTAAAAAAAAAAAAGAATAGCACTTTTATTGATAAGTGTGATTTAGCAGAGGTAAATGGTAAATATTAGCCATGTATGCTGTCTATACTGCTTGTAATTGATATAAGTCAACATCTAAGTATTTAGTATTAAGTATGTTTACTTAAATTGTTATGGCTGAATTGATTTAAAAACCCAATAATGTTGTGGGTCCATCAGACCATCAGACCCGAGAAGATCGGGAGAATAACAAAAACATGAACGCCACACAGGGGTTAAATATCATGACCGCACATCACGTCATGACAACTGTTTAAATATCATGACCGCACATCACGTCATGACAACTGTTTAAATATCATGACCGCACATCATGTCACGACAACACGCCATGACAACACGTCATGACAACCGTTTAAATATCACTGACCGCACATCACGTCATGACAACCGTTTAAATATCATGGACAGCACATCATGTCATGACAACAGGTTAAATATCATGGACCGCAAATCATGTCAAGACAACAGCTCTCTACCTCAGGCAAAATCATGTTTTTCATTTTCCATTGATTAAAACTAAGATATTGGGTTTTATTTCACAACTTGGCTGAAACCCGACCGCAAATAATGATCCGTTTTTATCTTATGTTGTTTTATACAGTAGATTGTTTAAAGAGAGTTTCCATCTCATTTCACTAGTGAGGCTTTTAACGCGAACATATACACGTTTTAGTGTCCGGGATAGGCCTAATAAACGGTATTTCACCTCCATTTCAATCATCTAAAAACAGAGGAATGACGTCCTGAACCTTCGCTGTGGTGTGTCTGTCAAAGTGTAAGAGATCGGGACCTGTCCATGGTGCTGAAAAGCAGATCGCAATAGACAAAGCTATGCTGCGCCGACCCCCATGTAAATACCGATTCATGTTATTAGCCTACACTACACACAATATTACATGTGTAGCTGTTGGTATAGCGACAATAGCACGTTTATTGGGTTGTGGAAAATGTGTCAGCTCGTTCGTGCTATATTCATCTCCCAGGTGAGAGACCGAAGAGAGAGAGGTGCTCTCTCTCGTGACGCAGTCTTTATTTTTTTTTTTTTTTTTATCTAATTCTGGAGTGTTATTACGGTCGCCTCCGCTACTTCATAAACCAAATAACACCAAGGTTATCTGCTGGTATGTAAACCATTGCGGTACATCTGATATTAGACTACAGGCTACGATGGTAAACAACCTCTAGCTACACCGATACAGCAGCTACGGATCTGGTTTCCATGGTCCCCTCTGCATCACTTATTGACCCCTCTCTCTACCTTTCCCTATCTCGAACTCTCTTCCTCCCTCTCTTCCTCCCTCACTCTACCGCTCTACCTTTCCCTATCTCTACCTCTCTTCCTCCCTCACTCTACCTCCCTCTCTTCCTCCCTCACTCTACCTCCCTCTCTTCCTCCCTCACTCTGAGCGATGTTGTTGTATGTGTGTGTGTGTGTCTGACTCTCCTACCTTGGCTTGCTGTAACCATATACAGTATGTGAGTGAGTGAGATGTTAGTAAAATCCCTGAACTAAGAGTTTTCATCATTCTAGAGCAACAAGAAGAAGCGTTGCGATGTGTGTGGATCCAAGAAGGACAGGAAGTCACAGTACACATACATCAAGTGCAATTAATTGTCACACGCTGATCTGTTTCACCTGTCTTGTGATTGTCTCCACCCCCTCCAGGCGTCGCTTATTTTCCACAGTGTATTTATCCCTGTGTTTCCTGTCTCTCTGCCCCAGTGTATGTATCCCTGTGTTCCCTGTCTCTCTGCTCCAGTGTATTTATCCCTGTGTTTCCTGTGTCTCTGCCCCAGTGTGTTTATCCCTGTGTTTCCTGTCTCTCTGCTCCAGTGTATTTATCCCTGTGTTTCCTGTCTCTCTGTGCCAGTGTATTTATCCCTGCGTTTCCTGTCTCTCTGTGCCAGTGTATTTATCCCTGTGTTTCCTGTCTCTCTGTACCAGTGTATTTATCGCTGTGTTTCCTGTCTCTCTGCCCCAGTGTATATATATCTCTGTGTTTCCTGTCTCTCTGCCCCAGTGTATATATATCCATGTGTTTCCTGTCTCTCTGCCCCAGTGTATTTATCCCTGTGTTTCCTGTCTCTCTGCCCCAGTGTATTTATCCCTGTGTTTCCTGTCTCTCTGTGTCAGTGTATTTATCCCTGTGTTTCCTGTCTCTCTGTGTCAGTGTATTTATCCCTGTGTTTCCTGTCTCTCTGTGTCAGTGTATTTATCCCTGTGTTTCCTGTCTCTCTGTGTCAGTGTATTTATCCCTGTGTTTCCTGTCTCTCTGTGTCAGTGTATTTATCCCTGTGTTTCCTGTCTCTCTGTGTCAGTGTATTTATCCCTGTGTTTCCTGTCTCTCTGTGTCAGTGTATTTATCCCTGTGTATCCTGTCTCTCTGTGCCAGTTCATCTTGTTTGTTTTTCAAGTCAACCAGCGATTTTCCCTTCTCCTGCTTCTCTTCTCTTTTTCTAGTCCTCGTGATTTTTTGACCCTTTGCCTGTTTTCTGGACTCTGTACCCGCCTGCCTGACCATTCTGCCTGCCTGCCACTCTGTACCCGCCTGCCTGACCATTCTGCCTGCCCATACCTCGAGCCTGCCTGCCACTCTGTACCCGCCTGCCTGACCATTCTGCCTGCCCAGACCTCGAGCCTGCCTGCCACTCTGTACCCGCCTGCCTGACCATTCTGCCTGCCTGACCATTCTGCCTGCCTGACCATTCTGCCTGCCACTCTGTACCTCCTGTACTCTGAACTGGTTTTGACCTTTTGCCTGTCCACGACCATGCTCTTGTGTGTCTGCATCTGGGTCTAGTCTTGTGCCCTTATATAAATAAATTTGCAAAACACAGAAACTCTGTCTCTCATGTGGTGTGTCAACTGGCCTTCATTTGTGTTCAATGGGGCTCATTTATCATTTCCATAAAATACTGTATGTAAAATGTGTCCTTCCAATTTGTTCAGTTCAAAGCAATAAACATCAGTAGTGATGAAAACCTTGTTTCATTTATATTTGTTCAAGATAAACATTCTTTATTCCACCCATGTCTTGATTATAATTACGTTTTATTTAAAAAAAAAAAAGAATAGCACTTTTATTGATAAGTGTGATTTAGCAGAGGTAAATGGTAAATATTAGCCATGTATGCTGTCTATACTGCTTGTAATTGATATAAGTCAACATCTAAGTATTTAGTATTAAGTATGTTTACTTAAATTGTTATGGCTGAATTGATTTAAAAACCCAATAATGTTGTGGGTCCATCAGACCATCAGACCCGAGAAGATCGGGAGAATAACAAAAACATGAACGCCACACAGGGGTTAAATATCATGACCGCACATCACGTCATGACAACTGTTTAAATATCATGACCGCACATCACGTCATGACAACTGTTTAAATATCATGACCGCACATCATGTCACGACAACACGCCATGACAACACGTCATGACAACCGTTTAAATATCACTGACCGCACATCACGTCATGACAACCGTTTAAATATCATGGACAGCACATCATGTCATGACAACAGGTTAAATATCATGGACCGCAAATCATGTCAAGACAACAGCTCTCTACCTCAGGCAAAATCATGTTTTTCATTTTCCATTGATTAAAACTAAGATATTGGGTTTTATTTCACAACTTGGCTGAAACCCGACCGCAAATAATGATCCGTTTTTATCTTATGTTGTTTTATACAGTAGATTGTTTAAAGAGAGTTTCCATCTCATTTCACTAGTGAGGCTTTTAACGCGAACATATACACGTTTTAGTGTCCGGGATAGGCCTAATAAACGGTATTTCACCTCCATTTCAATCATCTAAAAACAGAGGAATGACGTCCTGAACCTTCGCTGTGGTGTGTCTGTCAAAGTGTAAGAGATCGGGACCTGTCCATGGTGCTGAAAAGCAGATCGCAATAGACAAAGCTATGCTGCGCCGACCCCCATGTAAATACCGATTCATGTTATTAGCCTACACTACACACAATATTACATGTGTAGCTGTTGGTATAGCGACAATAGCACGTTTATTGGGTTGTGGAAAATGTGTCAGCTCGTTCGTGCTATATTCATCTCCCAGGTGAGAGACCGAAGAGAGAGAGGTGCTCTCTCTCGTGACGCAGTCTTTATTTTTTTTATTTTTTTTATCTAATTCTGGAGTGTTATTACGGTCGCCTCCGCTACTTCATAAACCAAATAACACCAAGGTTATCTGCTGGTATGTAAACCATTGCGGTACATCTGATATTAGACTACAGGCTACGATGGTAAACAACCTCTAGCTACACCGATACAGCAGCTACGGATCTGGTTTCCATGGTCCCCTCTGCATCACTTATTGACCCCTCTCTCTACCTTTCCCTATCTCGAACTCTCTTCCTCCCTCTCTTCCTCCCTCACTCTACCGCTCTACCTTTCCCTATCTCTACCTCTCTTCCTCCCTCACTCTACCTCCCTCTCTTCCTCCCTCACTCTACCTCCCTCTCTTCCTCCCTCACTCTACCGCTCTACCTTTCCCTATCTCTACCTCTCTTCCTCCCTCACTCTACCTACCTCTCTTCCTACCTCACTCTACCTCCCTCTCTTCCTCCCCCGGCACCCCTCCCTGCCTCTCTCGGCTCATCCCGGTTTAGTGCAATGGAGTTGCTTTGGTTATCAAACGGCCTAGATTAAGGACAGTTTGACATTTACTGTGTGTGTGTGTGTGGGGGGGGGGGGGGGACATGCGCAGGTAGCCTACAGGACACTTTTTAAGTAGCCTAGTTAAATTAATACATTTTAAAAGTTAAGTTAGGTAACCAATATTTAGACAATATTGAAGCGTTTGAGGTCAAGGAATAGCTACTCTGATTGTTAAGGAGGCAGAACGCGCGTTAATCTTTCCTGAATAACTGGGCCTGCTGGGCGCATGAGACTGTGTGGCTACACAATGTAGGACGACTTGGGGGAATGACGACGGGCAACAGTATCAGAAGGAAAAATACAGCCAGACGGTCCTGTACTGCGCCTTTTCTAGATCAAGAGTAGACCCGCAATTCATCCAGACGGAATGAAACATTCAAATATCGGGGCTTTTGCGCCATTATTCAATGACATTTTCACTTCAGTTTACAGTATTTCACTCACTTGAAAACAATAATGCAGTATTCATTTTAATGTGTTGTTGTAGGTTAGTCTAGGGAGGATCAGTGTGGTGTTGTAGGCTAGTCTAGGGAGGATCATTGTGGTGTTGTAGGCTAGTCTAGGGAGGATCATTGTGGTGTTGTAGGCTAGTCTAGGGAGGATCAGTGTGGTGTTGTAGGCTAGTCTAAGGAGGATCATTGTGTTGTTGTAGGCTAGTCTAGGGAGGATCAGTGTGGTGTTGTAGGCTAGTCTAGGGAGGATCATTGTGGTGTTGTAGGCTAGTCTAAGGAGGATCATTGTGTTGTTGTAGGCTAGTCTAGGGAGGATCATTGTGTTGTTGTAGGCTAGTCTAGGGAGGATCATTGTGTTGTTGTAGGCTAGTCTAGGGAGGATCATTGTGGTGTTGTAGGCTAGTCTAGGGAGGATCATTGTGTTGTTGTAGGCTAGTCTAGGGAGGATCATTGTGTTGTTGTAGGCTAGTCTAAGGAGGATCATTGTGTTGTTGTAGGCTAGTCTAAGGAGGATCATTGTGTTGTTGTAGGCTAGTCTAGGGAGGATCATTGTGTTGTTGTAGGCTAGTCTAGGGAGGATCATTGTGTTGTTGTAGGCTAGTCTAGGGAGGATCATTGTGTTGTTGTAGGCTAGTCTAGGGAGGATCATTGTGGTGTTGTAGGCTAGTCTAGGGAGGATCATTGTGGTTATGTAGGCTAGTCTAGGGAGGATCATTGTGTTGTAGGCTAGTCTAGGGAGGATCATTGTGGTGTTGTAGGCTAGTCTAGGGAGGATCAGTGTGGTGTTGTAGGCTAGTCTAGGGAGGATCATTGTGGTGTTGTAGGCTAGTCTAGGGAGGATCATTGTGTTGTTGTAGGCTAGTTTAGGTAGGATCATTGTGTTGTTGTAGGCTAGTCTAGGGAGGATCATTGTGTTGTTGTAGGCTAGTCTAGGGAGGATCATTGTGTTGTTGTAGGCTAGTCTAGGGAGGATCATTGTGGTGTTGTAGGCTAGTCTAGGGAGGAGCATTGTGTTGTTGTAGGCTAGTTTAGGTAGGATCATTGTGTTGTTGTAGGCTAGTCTAGGGAGGATCATTGTGGTGTTGTAGGCTAGTCTAGGGAGGATCATTGTGGTGTTGTAGGCTAGTCTAGGGAGGATCATTGTGGTGTTGTAGGCTAGTCTATGGAGGATCATTGTGTTGTTGTAGGCTATTCTAGGGAGGATCATTGTGTTGTAGGCTAGTCTAGGGAGGATCATTGTGGTGTTGTAGGCTAGTCTAGGGAGGATCATTGTGGTGTTGTAGGCTAGTCTAGGGAGGATCATTGTGGTGTTGTAGGCTAGTCTAGGGAGGATCATTGTGGTGTTGTAGGCTAGTCTATGGAGGATCATTGTGTTGTTGTAGGCTAGTCTAGGGAGGATCAGTGTGTTGTTGTAGGCTAGTCTAAGGAGGATCATTGTGTTGTTGTAGGCTAGTTTAGGTAGGTTCATTGTCACCAAGGCCATATAAATGTAATTAGCTGATACGTTATTTTAAAAAGAGAGGCGAGCCAGCGAAAAGAGAAAAAATATCATCATAAAAAATCTAATAAAAGTTGTACCCTTTTTAATAATACTAAACATCTTCTGTACAACACCTAGCGACCTCACCGACATATTTGAGCCTTTTGGTATTCCCACTTCTGACACCAACCAATGGCAGGGCAAGGGAGTGAAACCGGGTCATTGGCGTGAAAGGAAAACCCCCATAATGCATCGTGCCAATAGGGTGGACCCACTCTCTATATGAGGGAATCCTTATATACAGTAAGTTACATTTGTTTCAGCTGCGTGTCTTCACTCTTATTTCATGTGTAATGACACACCTGGCCTTTCCTCTGTACCTGGCCTCTCCTCTGTACCTGGCCTCTCCTCTGCACCTGGCCTCTCCTCTGTACCTGGCCTCACCTCTGCACCTGGCCTTTCCTCTGCACCTGGCCTCTCCTCTGCACCTGGCCTCTCCTCTGTACCTGGCCTCTCCTCTGTACCTGGCCTCACCTCTGCACCTGGCCTCTCCTCTGCACCTGGCCTCTCCTCTGAACCTGGCCTCTCCTCTGCACCTGGCCTCTCCTCTGCACCTGGCCTCTCCTCTGCACCTGGCCTCTCCTCTGCACCTGGCCTCTCCTCTACACCTGGCCTCTCCTCTGCACCTGGCCTCTCCTCTGCACCTGGCCTCTCCTCTACACCTGGCCTCTCCTCTGCACCTGGCCTCTCCTCTACACCTGGCCTCTCCTCTACACCTGGCCTCTCCTCTGCACCTGACCTCTCCTCTGCACCTGACCTCTCCTCTGCACCTGGCCTCTCCTCTACACCTGACCTCTCCTCTACACCTGGCATCTCCTCTACACCTGACCTCTCCTCTGCACCTGGCCTCTCCTCTACACCTGGCCTCTCCTCTGCACCTGACCTCTCCTCTGCACCTGGCCTATCCTCTGTACCTGGCCTCTCCTCTACACCTGGCCTCTCCTCTGCACATGGTCTCTCCTCTGCACCTGACCTCTCCTCTACACCTGGCCTATCCTCTACACCTGGCCTCTCCTCTACACCTGGCCTCTCCTCTACACCTGGCCTCTCCTCTACACCTGGCCTCTCCTCTGCACATGGTCTCTCCTCTGCACCTGACCTCTCCTCTGCACCTGACCTCTCCTCTACACCTGGCCTATCCTCTACACCTGGCCTATCCTCTGTACCTGGCCTCTCCTCTACACCTGGCCTCTCCTCTACACCTGACCTCTCCTCTGCACATGGTCTCTCCTCTGCACCTGACCTCTCCTCTGCACCTGGCCTATCCTCTGTACCTGGCCTCTACTCTACACCTGGCCTATCCTCTACACCTGACCTCTCCTCTACACCTGACCTCTCCTCTACACATGGTCTCTCCTCTGCACCTGACCTCTCCTCTGCACCTGGCCTATCCTCTGTACCTGGCCTCTACTCTACACCTGGCCTATCCTCTACACCTGACCTCTCCTCTGCACCTGACCTCTCCTCTACACCTGGCCTATCCTCTACACCTGGCCTATCCTCTGTACCTGGCCTCTCCTCTACACCTGGCCTCTCCTCTACACCTGACCTCTCCTCTGCACATGGTCTCTCCTCTGCACCTGACCTCTCCTCTGCACCTGGCCTATCCTCTGTACCTGGCCTCTACTCTACACCTGACCTCTCCTCTACACCTGACCTCTCCTCTACACCTGACCTCTCCTCTGCACCTGACCTCTCCTCTGTACCTGGCCTCTCCTCTACACCTGGCCTCTACTCTACACCTGACCTCTCCTCTACACCTGACCTCTCCTCTGCACCTGACCTCTCCTCTACACCTGGCCTCTACTCTACACCTGACCTCTCCTCTACACCTGACCTCTCCTCTGCACCTGACCTCTCCTCTGTACCTGGCCTCTCCTCTACACCTGACCTCTCCTCTACACCTGACCTCTCCTCTGCACCTGGCCTCTCCTCTACACCTGGCCTCTACTCTACACCTGACCTCTCCTCTACACCTGACCTCTCCTCTACACCTGACCTCTCCTCTGTACCTGGCCTCTCCTCTGTACCTGGCCTCTCCTCTACACCTGGCCTCTCCTCTGCACCTGGTCTCTTCGCTGCCAATCAGTTATTCCTCTACGTTCTTCTGGATTTATATAGAAAATTGATGCAGATTCGAATGATTTTATGTGTGGCATGATTGCTAGTTAACCTATTGCAGATCTGGACAAACGATCCACCTACCACTATTGTCACTATGTACAGAGGGCAGGATAGAGTTGACTGTATACTAAACGTGTAGAAAAGTGTAGAGCATAAGGGAAATACCAAAACACCTTGGTAGGGGAGGAGCGTGCAGGCAGATTAGGAAATGTGGATGTATTGAAGAAATTATTTTGTTAAACCTGCAAAATGGGGAATGTAAACCAGGAGAAAATGCACTACCCTCCCCTGTGCCTAATAATAAAAATAAATAAAAATCCCCCATCCTTCCCCAAAGCAAAACAAAAAGCTAGACAAACCTCCCTTATTTTGGACCGGCCCACCTCAGTCAATTTCAAACTGTCCCTTTGCGCCCAAGTCAGAAAACCCCAGTGACAATGCCAAAGCACCAATCAGGGCGCAGAACACAGAGAGTCTCCAGTGACAGGCTGACCTGCTGTCTCGGCGTTACCATGGCGATTTACAGTACAGAGGCGTCTGTGGTATAATGCAGAGAGCGAGAGAGGGATTGGGGAGAAAGAGAATGGATGTGTATATAGTAGGGAAGAATAGAGGAGGGGGAATAGGGGAGAGGGGATAGAGGAGGGGGAATAGAGGAGGAAGAATAGAGGAGGGGGAATATAGGAGAGAGGAATAGAGGAGGGGGGATAGAGGAGGGGGAACAGAGGAGGGGGGATAGAGGAGGGGGAACAGAGGAGAGAGGAATAGAGGAGGGGGAATAGAGGAGGGGGAATAGGGGAGCGGGGATAGAGGAGGGGGAATAGAGGAGGAAGAATAGAGGAGGGGGAATAGAGGAGAGAGGAATAGAGGAGGGGGGATAGAGGAGGGGGAACAGAGGAGGGGGGATATAGGAGGGGGAACAGAGGAGAGAGGAATAGAGGAGGGGGAATAGATGAGGGAGGAATAGAGGATGGGGGATAGAGGAGGGATGGAAAGAAGAGGGGGAATAGAGAAGGGGGGAATAGAGGAGGAGGCATAGAGGAGAAGGCATAGAGGAGGGGGAATAGAGGGGGGATAGAGGAGGGGGAATAGAGGAGGAGGAATAGAGGAGGAGGAAGAGAGGAGGGGGGATATAGGAGGGGGGAAGAGAGGAGGGGGAATAGAGGAGGGGGAATAGATAAGGAGGAATAGAGAAGGGGGAATAGAGGAGGGGGAGTAGAGGAGGAGGAATAGAGGAGGGGGAATAGAGGAGAATGCATAGAGGAGGGGGAATAGAGGAGGAGGAATAGAGGGTTGAGGAATAGAGGAGGGGAAATAAAGGAGGGGGGAATAGAGGAAGGGGAATAGAGGAGGAAGAATAGAGGAGGGGGAATAGAGGAGGGGGAATAGAGGAGGGAGGAATAGAGGAGGGGGAATAGAGGAGAGAGGAATGGAGGAGGAAGAATATAGGAGGGGGAATAGAGGAGGGGGAATAGAGGAGGGAGAAATAGAGGAGGGAGAAATAGAGGAGGGGGAATAGAGGAGGGAGGAATAGAGGAGGAGGAATAGAGGAGGAGGAATAGAGGAGGGGGAATAGAGGAGGAGGAATAGAGGAGGAGGAATAGAGGAGGGAAAATAGAGGAGGGAGAAATAGAGGAGGGAGGAATAGAGGAGGGAGAATAGAGGAGGAGGAATAGAGGAGGAGGAATAGAGGAGGGGGAATAGAGGATGAAGGAATAGAGGAGGAGGAATAGAGGAGGAGGAATAGAGGAGGGAGGAATAGAGGAGGGGGAATAGAGAAGGAGAAATAGAGGTTTGGGGAATAGAGATTCTGAGAGGATATAACGACTCAACAGGCTTCAAATAAGATGGTGGCAGGCAGTCAGATGCTATATACATGTAAAAACACTGATGCATTTCAGTTAGCTGACATTACTGGCAGCATCATTGTTTGTCTTTGCGTGGTAACATGTACTATACTGCTAGCCCACATTAAGTGTTCTGCTTTCACACCACTTTATTACAGAACTGGAAATAGCAATATAGCCTACATACTCTGTCTTTGTAAAGCTTGCACACACACATAGGGCCTAGCCCAGATCCAGACCTAGTCCTGAATGTTCTCTGGGATCTAGTGCCAGTTTGCAGGGGCTCCTCTCTGATTCAGCTATCCCAGATCCAGACCCTGAATGTTCTCTAGGATCTAGTGCCAGTCTGCAGGGGCGCCTCTCTGATTCAGCTAGCCCAGATCCAGACCTAGCCCTGAATGTTCTCTAGGATCTAGTGCCAGTCTGCAGGGACTCCTCTCTGTTTCAGCTAGCCCAGATCCAGACCTAGTCCTGAATATTCTCTAGGATCTAGTGCCAGTCTGCAGGGGCTCCTCTCTGATTCAGCTAGCTCAGATCCAGACAGAGTCCTGAATGTTCTCTAGGATCTAGTGCCAGTCTGCAGGGGCTCCTCTCTGATTCAGCTAGCTCAGATCCAGACAGAGTCCTGAATGTTCTCTAGGATCTAGTGCAAGTCTGCAGGGGCTCCTCTCTGATTCAGCTAGCTCAGATCCAGACAGAGTCCTGAATGTTCTCTAGGATCTAGTGCCAGTCTGCAGGGGCTCCTCTCGGATTCTCTGTATGTTTCAGACCTATTACTGCCGACTGGGGAGGTGACCTGTATATTGTTATCAATCCCAGCTGAAATAGTTCTCAGATATGGGATAACCATTTCAGATACAAGGGGAGGCAGGTAGAGATACTGTATGAAAAGAGATGGAGAGAACAGAATACAATGGGATGAGGGTTGAAAGGAGGATGAGAGGTACAGGGTAAGGAGAGGGTAGAGTGACCCTTATAGCACCTGTTTTATAGTGGGTTAACACCAAAAGAGAATGAAGACAAGTGTGCTGCATAGTAAGAGCAACCTCAGCTTGATGGCTTGGTGTGTCCCTTCCTTACCTCCATCGGAGTACGTCTCAGTCCCGTATCCATCCTGCAGGCCGTTGCTCCAGGTCCCTTCGTAACGGGCCCCGCTAACCGTGCTCTCCAGTTGGCCGTAGCGTCCCTTGAAGCCCTGCGTCCACTCCCCTCTGTAGTCCCAGCGGCCCTTGCTCTCCACGCCCACGCCGTGGCGTTTCCCCTGCGCCCACGTGCCCTGGTAGCTATTCCCGCTGGGCCAGGTGTAGACGCCCAGGACCTCGAAGCCGTGGCTCCAGGCCCCGGCGTACTCCCCCTGACCCTGTGGCCCTGTGCAGACCCCCCGGCCATGGGCCTTGCCCTGCTCCCACCCTCCACAGTACGACCCCCCGTCATCAAAGTCAAACCTGCCTCCAGTGGACATGCATGAAACAGGTTTAGGCAAAATCCTCAGAACGTCAAGAAGAGAAAATCACGGTGACACAGAAAGATCAGGGCCGGGAGGCGAAGATGGAGATAGAATCATGGAGGTTTAGATCTCCTAGTATTTCCCTTTACCTTGTTGTTGTTTTTTTTAATGATAATGGAATCAAAAACAGGTTCCCCGTCTTGTACAGAGCAGGGCTTGGTCCAGAGAACATCACCTGGGACGGAGAGAGAGGTTTCATCTGTCTGTCAATGGAGGTGGCAGGGTCTGGATCTCGGTCTGGGCCTGGCGCGACGTTAAGGATGCTAGATGCTACTGCCGGCCGAGCATTCTGCTTCCCATGGCTGTATGCGCTCCTCCTCCTCCTCCTCCTCCACCCTCCTCCTCCTCCTCCACCCTCCTCGCCAGCTGGGATGGCACTAACCCACTCACCTCTTCGTTGGCTGGGGCACTCCAGACAGGCTAGGCCCAGGCTTTTCTAATAGTCCCAGAGGCCCTGACGACAGCAGCGCCACAGCACAGCACAGCCTGATGAGCTCAATCAGACATACCACCACCACCCGTCTAGCTGTGCCGTACTGGCACACAGAAATGGAGAGAGGATAGAGATGGGAGAGGGAGAGAGGATAGAGACGGGAGAGAGATCGTACCTCACCAGTACGCCCCAGAAATAAACAGAGATGGGCTATAGCCATAGAATGGGTTGGAAACATCCGAACACACACATCCGTAAACACACACACACACACACTGAACACACACACACCTCAGACGACCTAACTGTGTATTTCCCCTTTGCACCCCTCTTCTTCTGTCTTGTTCTCTCCTTCCTCCTCCTCCTCCTCACTGTGCTCCTGCAGCGCTGTAGCGATGGAGCTGCAGTCTCTCCTGAACAACATGGGAGGAGGGTTGATGCAACAACAAAATATATATATAATGATTGTCTTCCTTTCCTCTTAATCTTCTGTATTTAGAGCTCAACCCCCTTATGTCTGGGTCGTTAATATATCCAGTTTCCCACAAGTCAAATGGTGGTGGTCTCTCGGTCTCTTCTCTCCCTTGCTTTCGCTCTCTCTCTCTCTCTCTCTCTCTCGCTCTAAAATCTGCTCATTACTGAAGGACTGGTCCACCCCATCCAATACCCCTCCCCCACATGCTCCCTCTCTCCCTCCCTCCTCCTGCAGGCTCTTAAAGAGACAGGGATACAGGGACAGGGGAAGAGCAGCGTGTGTTCGGTTCACTGCAACTGGCCCTTTGGGGATAAATCCTGCTTTCCCAAATTACCTAGCGGTCTAATGATCTACCTCTCTCTCTCTCTCTCTCTCTCTCTCTCTGTCTCTCTCTCTCTCTGTCTCTCTCTATTTCTCTCTCTCTCTCTCTCTCTCTCTCTCTCTCTCTCTCTCTCCTCTCTACCTTTCTCTCTCTCTCTCTCTCTCTCTCTCTCTCTCTCTCTCTCTCTCTCTCTCTCTCTCTCTCTCTCTCTCTCTCTCTACCTTTCTCTCAATTCAATTCAAGGGGCTTTATTGGCATGGGAAACATATATGTTAACATTGCCAAAGCAAGTGAAGTAGATAATATACAAAAGTGAAATAAACAATAAAAATTAACAGTCAACATTACACTCACAAAACTTCCAAAAGAATAAAGACATTACAAATATCATAGTATATATATACAGTGTTGTAATGATGTGCAAATGGTTAAAGATAAAATAAATAAGCATAAATAAGGGTTGTATTTACAATGGTGTTTGTTCTTCACTGGTTGACCTTTTCTTGTGGCAACAGGTCACAAATCTTGCTGCTGTGATGGCACACTGTGGAATTTCACCCAGTAGATATGGGAGTTTATCAAAACCGGGATTGTTTTCAAATTCTTTGTGGATCTGTGTAATCTGAGGGAAATATGTGTCTCTAATATGGCCATACAATGGGCAGGAGGTTGGGAAGTGCAGCTCAGTTTCCACCTCATTTTGTGGGCAATGTGCACATAGCCTGTCTTCTCCTGAGAGCCAGGTCTGTCTACGGCGGCCTTTCTCAATAGCAAGACTATGCTCACTGAGTCTGTACATAGTCAAAACTTTCCTTAAGTTTGGGTCAGTCACAGTGGACAGGTATTCTGCCACTGTGTACTCTCTGTTTATGGCCAAATATCATCCCAGTTTGCTCAGTTTTTTTGTTAATTCTTTCCAATGTGTTAGGTAATTATCTTTTTGTTGTCTCATGATTTGGTTGGGTCTAATTGTGTTGCTGTCCTGGGGCTCTGTGGAGTCTGTTTGTGTTTGTGAACAGAGCCCCAGGACCAGCTTGCTTAGGGGACTCTTCTCCAGGTTCATCTCTCTGTAGGTGATGGCTTTGTTATGGAAGGTTTGGGAATCGCTTCCTGTTTCCTCTTTAAGAGAAACAACTGGAAAGTCAGCTATGTATTTAGTTGTATACTAGTGGCTCTGTGTCTGTGATTGTCTGATTCGCAAAGTGTACTTTGGACTTAATTTCTGTATTATAACATTGTAATAAAACAAAGCAGACAAACTGATGAGATGACTTCCGACTGACACAACCTTTAGTTGGAGTTCTCCTGCTCTTCTTCTGGCCAATTGCATGTCAGAGAGTCAATAGATCTTTACTGTGCATCATGAGATCCATTGTCTTCAGAAAGCATTCATACTCCTTGACTTATTCCACATCTTGTTGTGTCACAGCCTGCATTTAAAATGGATAAAAACATTTTCCTCACCCATCTACACACAATACCTCATAATGACATATTGAAAACATTATTTTAGACATTTTTGCTAATATATTGAAAATACAGAAATATCACAATTATGTAACCACTGCTAAGGGCACTGCAGCAGCGCCAGCTGTGCCACCAGAGAATCTGGGTTCCCGCCCAGGCTCTGTCGTAACCGGCCGCGACCGGGAGGTCCGTGGGGCGACGCACAATTGGCCTAGCGTCGTCCGGGTTAGGGAGGGTTTGGTCGGTAGGGGTGTCCTTGTCTCATCGCGCACCAGCGACTCCTGTGGCGGGCCGGGCGCAGTGCACGCTAACCAAGGTTGCCAGTTGCACGGTGTTTCCTCCGACACATTGGTGCGGCTGGCTTCCGGGTTGGATGCGCGCTGTGTTAAGAAGCAGTGCGGCTTGCTTGGGTTGTGTATCGGAGTATGCATGACTTTCGACCTTCGTCTCTCCCGAGCCTGTACAGGAGTTGTAGCGATGAGACAAGATAGTAGCGACTAACAATTGGATACCACGAAATTGGGGAGAAAAAGGGGGTAAAATTATTATTATTATTTTTTTTTTTAAGTATTCACACAGTCAATACTCTGGGATGTAGAACCACCTTGGTTCTACATCTCTGAGTTGTCTTGGGTATGTCTGTATCAGCTTTGAGTCGTCTTGGGGATGTATCAGCTTAGAGTCGTGTTGGGTGTGTCTGTATCAGCTTTGTACATCTGGATTTAAGGATTTTCTCCCATTCTTCTCTGCAGATTTTGTCTCAGGCTATGTATGTTAAGTTAGATGGGGAGTGGCGGTGAACAGCAATCTTCAAGTCTTTCCACAAAAGTGTGGGCTTTGGCCACTCAAGGACTTTCACATTCTTATTCTGAACCTTAATAAAAACATATGTGCAGAATATAAATCTAAATGTATTTCCTGTTGAAGCTTCTGTTTCTTCCACATCCCAGTCAGCCTGTCCATAAGACATCCTAATGTATATAGCACTCTATATCGTGTACAGTGGGAAGAAAAAGGTTGTGATACCCTTTAGCATTATCTGTCTTTCTGCATAAATTGGTCATCTGATCTTCATCTAAGTCACAACAACAGACAAACATAGTCTGCTTAAACTAATAACACACAAACAATGATATGTTTTCATGTCTTTATTGAACACACCGTGTAAACATTCACAGTGCATTGTGGGAAAAGTATGCTGACGCTCCTTTGGCAGCAATAACCTCAACCAAATATTTTCTGTAGTTGCGGATCAGACCTGCATAACGATCAGGAAGAATTTTGGACCGTTCCTCTTTACAAAACTGTTTCAGTTCAGCAATATTCTTGGGATGTCAGGTGTGAACTGATCTCTTGAGGTCATGCCACAGCATCTCAAATCGGGTTGAGGTCAGGACTCTGACTGGACCACTCCAGAAGGTCAGGACTCTGACTGAGCCACTCCAGAAGGCATATTTTCTTCTGTTCAAGCCATTCTGTTGTTGATTTACTTCTGTCTAATGGGTTGTTGTCCTGTTGCATCACCTAACTTCTGTTGAGCTTCAATTGGCGGACAGATAGACTTACATTCTCCTGCAAAAGGTCTTGATAAATTTGGGAATACATTTTTTCGTCGATGATAGCAAACTGTACAGGCCCTGAGGCAGCAAAGCAGCCCCAAACCATGATGCTCCCTCCACCATACTTTACAGTTGGATGAGGTTTTGATGTTGGTGTGCCGTGTCTTTTTTTCTCAACTCATAGTGTTGTGTGTTCCTTCCAAACAACTCAACTTTAGCTTCATCTGTCCACAGAATATTTTGCCAGTAGTGCTGTGGAACATCAAGGTGCACTTTTGCAAACTTCAGACATGCAGCAATGGCTTTTTTGAACAGCAGTGGCTTCTTCCGTGGCGTCGAGCCAATATGAAGCTGTTGGGAGAGTCTTGAACCCTTTTCTTGGATAAGAACCGCACATTTTCCTCATTTTCTCTCTTATAAAAGTGCATTAAAATACAAGCAAGGGCATCTTCATCAATTAAGATGATCTCATCATTTTAATAATGATTAAATATCTGATTAAATCAACGTTTTTACGTTTTTTAAAGTTGTTTTCTGTTTTCACATCATATATATTTTATTTTAATTCATAACAGTTTCAGATGTTCAATTACATATTTTTTAAATCACCCCAATGTTTCCCCTATGATAATCAAGGTGGCATTTTGATCATGTGGTTGTGTACAGTGGTTCATAGCCTGATAATGTGGTTATGTAGTTCATGGCCTGATAATGTGGTTATGTAGTTCATGGCCTGATAATGTGGTTATCTAGTTCATAGCCTGATAATGTGGTTATGTAGTTCATGGCCTGATAATGTGGTTATGTAGTTCATGGCCTGATAATGTGGTTATCTAGTTCATGGCCTGATCATGTGGTTATCTAGTTCATGGCCTGATAATGTGGTTATGTACAGTGGTTCGTAGCCTGATAATGTGGTTATATAGTTCATGGCCTGATAATGTGGTTATGTAGTTCATGGCCTGATAATGTGGTTATCTAGTTCATAGCCTGATAATGTGGTTATGTAGTTCATGGCCTGATAATGTGGTTATGTAGTTCATGGCCTGATAATGTGGTTATCTAGTTCATGGCCTGATCATGTGGTTATCTAGTTCATGGCCTGATCATGTGGTTATCTAGTTCATAGCCTGATAATGTGGTTATGTAGTTCATGGCCTGATAATGTGGTTATGTAGTTCATGGCCTGATAATGTGGTTATCTAGTTCATGGCCTGATAATGTGGTTATGTACAGTGGTTCATAGCCTGATAATGTGGTTATGTAGTTCATAGCCTGATAATGTGGTTATGTAGTTCATGGCCTGATAATGTGGTTATGTAGTTCATGGCCTGATAATGTGGTTATGTAGTTCATAGCCTGATAATGTGGTTATGTAGTTCATGGCCTGATAATGTGGTTATGTAGTTCATAGCCCGATAATGTGGTTATGTAGTTCATGGCCTTATAATGTGGTTATGTAGTTCATGGCCTGATAATGTGGTTATATAGTTCATGGCCTGATAATGTGGTTATGTAGTTCATAGCCTGATAATGTGGTTATATAGTTCATGGCCTGATAATGTGGTTATGTAGTTCATGGCCTGATAATGTGGTTATGTAGTTCATGGCCTGATAATGTGGTTATGTAGTTCATAGCCTGATAATGTGGTTATGTAGTTCATGGCCTGATAATGTGGTTATGTAGTTCATGGCCTGATAATGTGGTTATGTACAGTGGTTCATAAGATGATAATGTGGTTATGTAGTTCATGGCCTGATAATGTGGTTATGTAGTTCATAGCCTGATAATGTGGTTATGTAGTTCATAGCCTGATAATGTGGTTATGTAGTTCATGGCCTGATCATGTGGTTATGTACAGTGGTTCATGGACTGATAATGTATTATGTTGTTCATGGCCTGATAATGTGGTTATGTAATTCATAGCCTGATAATGTGGTTATGTAGTTCATGGCCTGATAATGTGGTTATGTAGTTCATGGCCTGATAATGTGGTTATGTAGTTCATGGCCTGATAATGTGGTTATATAGTTCATAGCCTGATAATGTGGTTATGTAGTTCATAGCCTGATAATGTGGTTATGTAGTTCATGGCCTGATAATGTGGTTATATAGTTCATGGCCTGATAATGCAGTTATGTAGTTCATAGCCTGATAATGTGGTTATGTAGTTCATGGCCTGATAATGTGGTTATGTAGTTCATAGCCCGATAATGTGGTTATGTAGTTCATGGCCTTATAATGTGGTTATGTAGTTCATAGCCTGATAATGTGGTTATATAGTTCATGGCCTGATAATGTGGTTATGTAGTTCATGGCCTGATAATGTGGTTATGTAGTTCATGGCCTGATAATGTGGTTATGTAGTTCATAGCCTGATAATGTGGTTATGTAGTTCATGGCCTAGTACTGGACCTCCTGTACCCCTGGGTTCACACTATACCCCTCTAGTCCTGGACCTCATGTACCCCTGGGTTCACACCATACCCCTCTAGTCCTGGACCTCCTGTACCCCTGGGTTCACACTATACCCCTCTATTCCTGGACCTCATGTCCTCCTGGGTTCACACTATACCTCTCTAGTCCTGAACCTCATGTACCCCTGGGTTCACCATACCCCTCTAGTCCTGGACCTCCTGTACCCCTGGGTTCACACTATACCTCTCTAGTCCTGAACCTCATGTACCCCTGGGTTCACACCATACCCCTCTAGTCCTGGACCTCATGTACCCCTGGGTTCACACCATACCCCTCTAGTCCTGGACCTCATACACCCCTGGGTTCACACTATACCCCTCTAGTCCTGGACCTCATGTACTCCTGGGTTCACACCATACCCCTCTAGTCCTGGACCTCATATACCCCTGGGTTCACACTATACCTCTCTAGTCCTGGACCTCATATACCCCTGGGCTCACACCATACCCCTCTAGTCCTGGATCTCATGTACCCCTGGGTTCACCATACCCCTCTAGTCCTGGACCTCATGTACCCCTGGGTTCACACTATACCCCTCTAGTCCTGGACCTCATATACCCCTGGGTTCACACCATACCCCTCTAGTCCTGAACCTCATGTACCCCTGGGTTCACACTATACCTCTCTAGTCCTGGACCTCATATACCCCTGGGCTCACACCATACCCCTCTAGTCCTGGATCTCATGTACCCCTGGGTTCACCATACCCCTCTAGTCCTGGACCTCATGTACCCCTGGGTTCACACTATACCCCTCTAGTCCTGGACCTCATATACCCCTGGGTTCACACCATACCCCTCTAGTCCTGAACCTCATGTACCCCTGGGTTCACACTATACCTCTCTAGTCCTGGACCTCATATACCCCTGGGTTCACACCATACCCCTCTAGTCCTGAACCTCATGTACCCCTGGGTTCACACCATACCCCTCTAGTCCTGAACCTCATATACCCCTGGGTTCACACTATACCCCTCTAGTCCTGGACCTCATATACCCCTGGGTTCACACCATACCCCTCTAGTCCTGGACCTCATGTACCCCTGGGTTCACACCATACCCCTCTAGTCCTGGACCTCCTGTACCCCTGGGTTCACACCATACCCCTCTAGTCCTGGACCTCTTGTACCCCTGGGTTCACACCATACCCCTCTAGTCCTGGACCTCATGTACCCCTGGGTTCACACCATACCCCTCTAGTCCTGGACCTCATGTACCCCTGGGTTCACCATACCCCTCTAGTCCTGGACCTCATGTACCCCTGGTGGATGTGTGTTTGTCACGATCTCCTCTCGTTGTTGGTTGCTGTTCCTTTACCTCAGGGACAATCTAAGACTAATTTAGCTCAATAGATTTCCTGTAGACATTTTCTGAAAACCCTTCATTATTAAGATTGAATTAAGATCCTGCATTAAGAATGTTGCAGTAGAATAGATATTCATAATACTGTATCTATAAATGCAATGCATCGATTTAATATTTTGTTGTATGGTAAATCAGTGGTGATGACGTTGCCTACGTTTACACTGAGTGGACAAAACATTAGGAACACCTGCTCTTTCCATGACATAGACTGACCAGGTAAAAGCTATGATCCCCTTGTTGACGTCACTTGTTAAATCCACTTCAATCAAATGAAGATTTAAGTGCCTTTGAACGAGGTATGGCAATATGTGCCAAGCGCACCGGTTTGAGTGTGTCGAGATCTGCAACACTTTTTCATGCTGAACAGGCTTTCAACACCTTGTAGAGTCCCTGTGGAAGGCTTTCAACACCTTGTAGAGACCCTGTGGAAGGCTTTCAACACCTTGTAGAGACTCTGTGGAAGGCTTTCAACACCTTGTAGAGTCCCTGTGGAAGGCTTTCAACACCTTGTAGAGACCCTGTGGAAGGCTTTCAACACCTTGTAGAGACCCTGTGGAAGGCTTTTAACACCTTGTAGAGTCCCTGTGGAAGGCTTTCAACACCTTGTAGAGTCCCTGTGGAAGGCTTTCAACACCTTGTAGAGTCCCTGTGGAAGGCTTTCAACACCTTGTAGAGTCCCTGTGGGAGGCTTTCAACACCTTGTAGAGTCCCTGTGGGAGGCTTTCAACACCTTGTAGAGTCCCTGTGGAAGGCTTTCAACACCTTGTAGAGACCCTGTGGAAGGCTTTTAACACATTGTAGAGACCCTGTGGAAGGCTTTCAACACTTTGTAGAGTCCATGCACCGATGAATTGAGGCTGTTCTGAGGACAAACGGGGGTGCAACTCAATAGTAAGCAGATGTTCCTAATGTTTGGTACGGCTACTCAGCGTATATCAGTAGGCTTTTAAGCACAGTAGTTGAAGAGATGAATAGAAAATAACTGAAATGATGGAATATTAATTATATGAACAGTTTCCCCCATGTCCTGAACCTCATGTACCCCTGGGTTCACACCATACCCCTCTAGTCCTGAACCTCCTGTACCCCTGGGTTCACACTATACCCCTCTAGTCCTGGACCTCATGTACCCCTGGGTTCACCATACCCCTCTAGTCCTGGACCTCATGTACCCCTGGGTTCACACTATACCCCTCTAGTCCTGAACCTCATGTACCCCTGGGTTCACACTATACCCCTCTAGTCCTGAACCTCATGTCCTCCTGGCTTCACACCATACCCCTCTAGTCCTGAACCTCATGTACCCCTGGGTTCACACCATACCCCTCTAGTCCTGAACCTCATGTACCCCTGGGTTCACACTATACCCCTCTAGTCCTGAACCTCATGTACCCCTGGGTTCACACTATACCCCTCTAGTCCTGGACCTCATGTACTCCTGGGTTCACACTATACCCCTCTAGTCCTGGACCTCATATACCCCTGGGTTCACACCATACCCCTCTAGTCCTGGACCTCATGTACTCCTGGGTTCACACTATACCCCTCTAGTCCTGGACCTCATATACCCCTGGGTTCACACCATACCCCTCTAGTCCTGGACCTCATGTACCCCTGGGTTCACCATACCCCTCTAGTACTGGACCTCCTGTACCCCTGGGTTCACACTATACCCCTCTAGTCCTGGACCTCATGTACCCCTGGGTTCACACCATACCCCTCTAGTCCTGGACCTCCTGTACCCCTGGGTTCACACTATACCCCTCTATTCCTGGACCTCATGTCCTCCTGGGTTCACACTATACCTCTCTAGTCCTGAACCTCATGTACCCCTGGGTTCACCATACCCCTCTAGTCCTGGACCTCATGTACCCCTGGGTTCACACTATACCTCTCTAGTCCTGGACCTCATATACCCCTGGGCTCACACCATACCCCTCTAGTCCTGGATCTCATGTACCCCTGGGTTCACCATACCCCTCTAGTCCTGGACCTCATGTACCCCTGGGTTCACACTATACCCCTCTAGTCCTGGACCTCATATACCCCTGGGTTCACACCATACCCCTCTAGTCCTGAACCTCATGTACCCCTGGGTTCACACTATACCTCTCTAGTCCTGGACCTCATATACCCCTGGGTTCACACCATACCCCTCTAGTCCTGAACCTCATGTACCCCTGGGTTCACACCATACCCCTCTAGTCCTGAACCTCATATACCCCTGGGTTCACACTATACCCCTCTAGTCCTGGACCTCATATACCCCTGGGTTCACACCATACCCCTCTAGTCCTGGACCTCATGTACCCCTGGGTTCACACCATACCCCTCTAGTCCTGGACCTCCTGTACCCCTGGGTTCACACCATACCCCTCTAGTCCTGGACCTCTTGTACCCCTGGGTTCACACCATACCCCTCTAGTCCTGGACCTCATGTACCCCTGGGTTCACACCATACCCCTCTAGTCCTGGACCTCATGTACCCCTGGGTTCACCATACCCCTCTAGTCCTGGACCTCATGTACCCCTGGTGGATGTGTGTTTGTCACGATCTCCTCTCGTTGTTGGTTGCTGTTCCTTTACCTCAGGGACAATCTAAGACTAATTTAGCTCAATAGATTTCCTGTAGACATTTTCTGAAAACCCTTCATTATTAAGATTGAATTAAGATCCTGCATTAAGAATGTTGCAGTAGAATAGATATTCATAATACTGTATCTATAAATGCAATGCATCGATTTAATATTTTGTTGTATGGTAAATCAGTGGTGATGACGTTGCCTACGTTTACACTGAGTGGACAAAACATTAGGAACACCTGCTCTTTCCATGACATAGACTGACCAGGTAAAAGCTATGATCCCCTTGTTGACGTCACTTGTTAAATCCACTTCAATCAAATGAAGATTTAAGTGCCTTTGAACGAGGTATGGCAATATGTGCCAGGCGCACCGGTTTGAGTGTGTCGAGATCTGCAACACTTTTTCATGCTGAACAGTTTCCCTGTGTGTATCTAGAAAGTTCCACCACCCAAAGGACATCCAGCCAACTGGACACAACTGTGGGAAGCATTGGAGTCGACATGGGGCAGCATCCCTGTGGAAGGCTTTCAATACCTTGTAGAGTCCCTGTGGAACGCTTTCAACACCTTGTAGAGTCCCTGTGGAAGGCTTTCAACACCTTGTAGAGTCCCTGTGGAAGGCTTTCAATACCTTGTAGAGACCCTGTGGAAGGCTTTCAACACCTTGTAGAGTCCCTGTGGAAGGCTTTCAACACCTTGTAGAGACCTTGTGGAAGGCTTTCAACACCTTGTAGAGACCCTGTGGAAGGCTTTCAACACCTTGTAGCTACCCTGTGGAAGGCTTTCAACACCTTGTAGAGTCCCTGTGGAAGGCTTTCAACACCTTGTAGAGTCCCTGTGGAAGGCTTTCAACACCTTGTAGAGTCCCTGTGGAAGGCTTTCAACACCTTGTAGAGACCCTGTGGAAGGCTTTCAACACCTTGTAGAGACCCTGTGGAAGGCTTTCAACACCTTGTAGAGACCCTGTGGAAGGCTTTCAACACCTTGTAGAGACCCTGTGGAAGGCTTTCAACACCTTGTAGAGACCCTGTGGAAGGCTTTCAACACCTTGTAGAGTCCCTGTGGAAGGCTTTCAACACCTTGTAGAGACCCTGTGGAAGGCTTTCAACACCTTGTAGAGACTCTGTGGAAGGCTTTCAACACCTTGTAGAGTCCCTGTGGAAGGCTTTCAACACCTTGTAGAGACCCTGTGGAAGGCTTTCAACACCTTGTAGAGTCCCTGTGGAAGGCTTTCAACACCTTGTAGAGACCCTGTGGAAGGCTTTCAACACCTTGTAGAGACCCTGTGGAAGGCTTTCAACACCTTGTAGAGTCCCTGTGGAAGGCTTTCAACACCTTGTAGAGACCCTGTGGAAGGCTTTCAACACCTTGTAGAGACTCTGTGGAAGGCTTTCAACACCTTGTAGAGTCCCTGTGGAAGGCTTTCAACACCTTGTAGAGACCCTGTGGAAGGCTTTCAACACCTTGTAGAGACCCTGTGGAAGGCTTTTAACACCTTGTAGAGTCCCTGTGGAAGGCTTTCAACACCTTGTAGAGACCCTGTGGAAGGCTTTCAACACCTTGTAGAGACCCTGTGGAAGGCTTTTAACACCTTGTAGAGTCCCTGTGGAAGGCTTTCAACACCTTGTAGAGTCCCTGTGGAAGGCTTTCAACACCTTGTAGAGTCCCTGTGGAAGGCTTTCAACACCTTGTAGAGTCCCTGTGGGAGGCTTTCAACACCTTGTAGAGTCCCTGTGGGAGGCTTTCAACACCTTGTAGAGTCCCTGTGGAAGGCTTTCAACACCTTGTAGAGACCCTGTGGAAGGCTTTTAACACATTGTAGAGACCCTGTGGAAGGCTTTCAACACTTTGTAGAGTCCATGCACCGATGAATTGAGGCTGTTCTGAGGACAAACGGGGGTGCAACTCAATAGTAAGCAGATGTTCCTAATGTTTGGTACGGCTACTCAGCGTATATCAGTAGGCTTTTAAGCACAGTAGTTGAAGAGATGAATAGAAAATAACTGAAATGATGGAATATTAATTATATGAACAGTTTCCCCCATGTCCTGAACCTCATGTACCCCTGGGTTCACACCATACCCCTCTAGTCCTGAACCTCCTGTACCCCTGGGTTCACACTATACCCCTCTAGTCCTGGACCTCATGTACCCCTGGGTTCACCATACCCCTCTAGTCCTGGACCTCATGTACCCCTGGGTTCACACTATACCCCTCTAGTCCTGAACCTCATGTACCCCTGGGTTCACACTATACCCCTCTAGTCCTGAACCTCATGTCCTCCTGGGTTCACACCATACCCCTCTAGTCCTGAACCTCATGTACCCCTGGGTTCACACCATACCCCTCTAGTCCTGAACCTCATGTACCCCTGGGTTCACACTATACCCCTCTAGTCCTGAACCTCATGTACCCCTGGGTTCACACTATACCCCTCTAGTCCTGGACCTCATGTACTCCTGGGTTCACACTATACCCCTCTAGTCCTGGACCTCATATACCCCTGGGTTCACACCATACCCCTCTAGTCCTGGACCTCATATACCCCTGGGTTCACACCATACCCCTCTAGTCCTGGACCTCATGTACCCCTGGGTTCACACTATACCCCTCTAGTCCTGGACCTCATGTACCCCTGGGTTCACACCATACCCCTCTAGTCCTGGACCTCCTGTACCCCTGGGTTCACACTATACCCCTCTATTCCTGGACCTCATGTCCTCCTGGGTTCACACTATACCTCTCTAGTCCTGAACCTCATGTACCCCTGGGTTCACCATACCCCTCTAGTCCTGGACCTCCTGTACCCCTGGGTTCACACTATACCTCTCTAGTCCTGAACCTCATGTACCCCTGGGTTCACACCATACCCCTCTAGTCCTGGACCTCATGTACCCCTGGGTTCACACCATACCCCTCTAGTCCTGGACCTCATACACCCCTGGGTTCACACTATACCCCTCTAGTCCTGGACCTCATGTACTCCTGGGTTCACACCATACCCCTCTAGTCCTGGACCTCATATACCCCTGGGTTCACACTATACCTCTCGAGTCCTGGACCTCATATACCCCTGGGCTCACACCATACCCCTCTAGTCCTGGATCTCATGTACCCCTGGGTTCACCATACCCCTCTAGTCCTGGACCTCATGTACCCCTGGGTTCACACTATACCCCTCTAGTCCTGGACCTCATATACCCCTGGGTTCACACCATACCCCTCTAGTCCTGAACCTCATGTACCCCTGGGTTCACACTATACCTCTCTAGTCCTGGACCTCATATACCCCTGGGCTCACACCATACCCCTCTAGTCCTGGACCTCATATACCCCTGGGTTCACACCATACCCCTCTAGTCCTGGACCTCATGTACCCCTGGGTTCACACCATACCCCTCTAGTCCTGGACCTCATGTACCCCTGGGTTCACACCATACCCCTCTAGTCCTGGACCTCATGTACCCCTGGGTTCACACCATACCCCTCTAGTCCTGGACCTCATGTACCCCTGGGTTCACCCCCCCCCCCCCCCCCCCCCCAGAAACATTACATCTGCTTCTATAGAACTATTAAATCAACTGTTAGCCATATGGACTGACCTTAATGTGAAGGTGCCTTGAGTGTATTAGAGATGTCTTGGAAACCACATATTGTTCTGGCATATGGGCAGAGCAGGGGGCAGAGCAGGGGGCAGAGCAGGGTGCAGAGCAGGGTGCAGAGCAGGGGGCAGAGCAGGGTGCAGAGCAGGGAGCAGAGCAGGGGGCAACAGAGGATGTGATCTAGAACATTTCTTGAGAACATTGAATGTAATTTCAGCAAGTGCCAACTCAAGAGGCGTATGTTGTTACAACTCTCCTAAACACAATATAGCCTTCTGGTTAAACATACCTCAGGATCCAAGGTTGAGGACACTGTCATTCTATTAGTCACTATAACCTGGTTAAACATACCTCAGGATCCAGGGTTGAGGAAACTGTCATTCTATTAGTCACTATAACCTGGTTAAACATACCTCAGGATCCAGGGTTGGAGAAACTGTCATTCTATTAGTCACTATAACCTGGTTAAACATACCTCAGGATCCAAGGTTGAGAACACTGTCATTCTATTAGTCACTATAACCTGGTTAAACATACCTCAGGATCCAGGAAACTGTCATTCTATTAGTCACTATAACCTGGTTAAACATACCTCAGGATCCAGGGTTGAGGACACTGTCATTCTATTAGTCACTATAACCTGGTTAAACATACCTCAGGATCCAGGGTTGGAGAAACTGTCATTCTATTAGTCACTATAACCTGGTTAAACATACCTCAGGATCCAGGGTTGGGGAAACTGTCATTCTATTAGTCACTATAACCTGGTTAAACATACCTCAGGATCCAGGGTTGGGGAAACTGTCATTCTATTAGTCACTATAACCTGGTTAAACATACCTCAGGATCCAGGTTAGGAGAAACTGTCATTCTATTAGTCACTATAACCTGGTTAAACATACCTCAGGATCCAGGGTTGGAGAAACTGTCATTCTATTAGTCACTATAACCTGGTAAACATACCTCAGGATCCAGGGTTGGAGAAACTGTCATTCTATTAGTCACTATAACCTGGTTAAACATTCCTCAGGATCCAGGGTTGGAGAAACTGTCATTCTATTAGTCACTATAACCTGGTTAAACATTCCTCAGGATCCAGGGTTGGAGAAACTGTCATTCTATTAGTCACTATAACCTGGTTAAACATACCTCAGGATCCAGGGTTGAGAACACTGTCATTCTATTAGTCAATACAACCAATAGGTCTAAAAACACAGTCACATCCACAATTCATGTTTGAAGGGTAATGTTTCACCAACAAGCATTTGTAATTTGTATTTCAAAATTGAACAATGTTTTCTTGTATTTATTTACTGCTATAAAGTAACAAGAACGTACACAGAACCCCAACAAAAATACAAATAAAATAAAAAAACTGAAAAAGTTGGATGCATCAGTCCTTCTGGGAGATAGGTAGGTAGAGGAAGGAAGGAAGGATTCCTGTGATGGTGTCTGTTCTAGGGGTGAACAGGCTGGGAGAAGGGCCCTGTCCAGAAGAACATCCTGGCACCTACACCTGGCTTAGACCCTTGTCTGAGAGGATTCCTGTGATGGTGTCTGTTCTAGGGGTGAACAGGCGGGGGGGGAAGGGCCCTGTCCAGAAGAACATCCTGGCACCTACACCTTAGACCCTTGTCTGAGAGGATTCCTGTGATGGGGGTCTGTTCTAGGGGTGAACAGGCTGGGGGAAGGGCCCTGTCCAGAAGAACATCCTGGCACCTACACCTTAGACCCTTGTCTGAGAGGATCTGACTGGTGTAAGCAATATGGCCAAAACTCTACCTAGACTATCAGAGGGCAAGGTACTATCATCATACTGCATAAACCTATTAAATAAATCTTCTCTGATCTCTACAAGTGTCTAGAGGTTAGGGGGTTGTTCTGGACAGGGCCATGGAGGAGACCAGAGGGAGGAGGCTAAACCAAGGGGAGGAGGCCTGTCTAAGTGAGGCTAAACCAAGGGGGGGGGAGGCCTGTCTAAGTGATGCTAAACCAAGGGGGGGAGGCCTGTCTAAGTGAGGATATCGTGGGCCTGCTGTTCCACCAACACAGCCATGTTTTTCACATCCCCACACCAGAGGTCCAACCGGTCCTTCATGCCCTTGATCTGAACAGGGACAAGGAAGAGAGTCAGGGTCAAAGGTTAACATTCACAAGCTTTTCCATTTGTCGAGGATGATTTCTATAGCTCAAAGCCAATTTACTTTAACCACAACTAGGATTGGTCTCAATGACTTGTGTTACAGAGGACATTATAGTAAAACAGAATATTCCCTTGTTTCTGGTCCAAACCAGGAGTCGTGTCCAGCCCCTGAGAACCGGTGCTTCTCATTGATTGATTATTATTCCTGGGCCCGTGAATATGAATATGTTAAGGAGAATGCATTTACCTGCTGCAGGTCCAGTACTCGGGGCTGCACCCAGGTCATCTGAATCTTCTGGTCCACCTCGTCAATGTTTCCTTTGATCAGACCCACAGACAGAGCTTTCATCACTAGCAGCTCCACCTGCAGGGGACAACCAAGAATCACAATCAGACCCAGGTTCAAACCGTTTACAATCAACTCTCCAGATAAACCCCAGTTGCCACCAACCCTGGTCCCCAGATAAACCCCAGTTGTCACCAACCCTGGTCTCCAGATAAACCCCAGTTGTCACCAACCCAGGTCCCCAGATAAACCCCAGTTGTCACCAACCCAGGTCCCCAGATAAACCCCAGTTGTCACCAACCCAGGTCCCCAGATAAACCCCAGTTGTCACCAACCCTGGTCTCCAGATAAACCCCAGTTGTCACCAACCCTGGTCTCCAGATAAACCCCAGTTGTCACCAACCCTGGTCTCCAGATAAACCCCAGTTGTCACCAACCCTGGTCTCCAGATAAACCCCAGTTGTCAACAACCCTGGTCTCCAGATAAACCCCAACCCTGGTCTCCAGATAAACCCCAGTTGTCACCAATCCTGGTCCCCAGATAAACCCCAGTTGTCACCAACCCTGGTCTCCAGATAAACCCCAGTTGTCACCAACCCCGGAGGTGGAGCCACAGGATGTGTAGGCCTATAGTTCCAGAAAGCACCGACTCAACTAAATGTTATTTTAATGGGGTGTTATTGTGCTGGGAAATCGCCTGTGGACCAGGTGACCACGGATACAGACCTATGATCATAGGAAGCCTCCAGATATTAATGATTTGTCATAAGTGACATACGATTGATTGGTGGATTGATGACCAACTGACCTCGTTCACGGGGATCTTGGCACTCTGTCCAATCTCATGGAAGGTCAGCTGTCTGTTGTTGGCGGGACGAGTGAACGTCATCTAGACGGAGGAGAGAAGAAGAAGAGGCAGACCTGTTAGGGCTGTTTGGGAGCATCATTTACATGTATCCTCGTCATTAAGCAGGCGCTGTGACCCAGAGAGACTGACCAATCAGTGCATCCAACATCATTTACATGTATCCTCGTTGTTAAGCAGGCGCTGTGACCCAGAGACACTGACCAATCAGTGCATCCAACAGTAAGTTGGTAAAAATCAGGTGTTGGAAGCTAATTCATTTTCCAATTGTTTCATTCTGAACCGTTAAAAAAAAAGTTGACTCAGCAAAAAAAAAAGAAAAGTCCCCTTTTTCAGGATGTAATAAATGTATCACTAGCCACTTTAAACTACGCCATTTATATAATGTTTACATAGCCTACATTACTCATCTCATATGTATATACTGTACTCTATACCATCTACTGCATCTCTATGTAATAAATGTATCACTAGCCACTTTAAACTACGCCATTTATATAATGTTTACATACCCTACATTACTCATCTCATATGTATATACTGTACTCTATACCATCTACTGCTTCAGAGGGGGGAGGGGCTACAGTAGCCTATGCTTCAGAGGAGGGAGGGGCTACAGTAGCCTATGCTTCAGAGGGGGGAGGGGCTACAGTAGCCTATGCTTCAGAGGGGGGAGGGGCTACAGTAGCCTATGCTTCAGAGGGGGGAGGGGCTACAGTAGCCCACACACTCACACACTGGCAAAGATCTGACAGGCAGACACTGGAAGAAGTTTCTGAGTGACAGAGGGAGGGCTTCAGAAGGAGGGGGAGGGGCAGGCAGACACTGAGGGAGGACAGAGGGAGGGCTTCAGAAGGAGGGGGAGGGGCAGGCAGACACAGAGGGAGGACAGAGGGAGGGCTTCTGAAGGAGGGGGAGGGGCAGGCAGACACTGGAAGAAGTTTCTGAGTGACAGAGGGAGGGCTTCAGAAGGAGGGGGAGGGGCAGGCAGACACTGAGGGAGGACAGAGGGAGGGCTTCAGAAGGAGGGGAGGGGCAGGCAGACACAGAGGGAGGACAGAGGGAGGGCTTCTGGAGGGGGAGGGGCAGGCAGACACTGGAAGAAGTTTCTGAGTGTCAGAGGGAGGGCTTCGGAAGGAGGGGGAGGGGCAGGCAGACACTGAAAGAAGTTTCTGAGTGACAGAGGGAGGGCTTCGGAAGGAGGGGGAGGGGCAGGCAGACACTGAAAGAAGTTTCTGAGTGACAGAGGGAGGGCTTCGGAAGGAGGGGGAGGGGCAGGCAGACACTGAAAGAAGTTTCTGAGTGACAGAGGGAGGGCTTCGGAAGGAGGGGGAGTGGCAGGCAGACACTGAAAGAAGTTTCTGAGTGACAGAGGGAGGGCTTTGCATAACCACTTTGTTGTGTTTTTTTTGTGGGACTAGAAAAAAATACCCGAAATGTAAAGTTATTAATCGGTTCCCATGCTTTCAAAATAACTGTTCTGGAACAGTATAGATCACTTTCGTTCCCGGTTCAGATTCTGTTCCTCTAAAAATATGACATTTTTCAGTTCCTACCCTTGGGTAAAACAAACACATTCATTGTGAAAAGTAAAATCTGTATCCAAACGTCAGTTCTCCTGCACTATAAAACATTCAATTAGTGAGAGTATTAGTTCTGCCGTGTGGGGGGGGGGGGGGGGGGGGGGGAGAAGAGAGAGAAAGGAGAACCCACCTCCATCACACACAGCAGCTGAATCTTCTGCATCAGTTTGGCTTCGTTGGCTGCCAGGTCAGGCTGCAACACAGACACGTTGAAATGAGTTGTGTTTGTTGGTTAAATGACAGGTGATTTCTAATCTTATGTGATTATTGTAACATTATTAACTTACATTATCATTTTTTAAAAATGGGCCTCCAATCATAGCACCTCAACAAAACCATGTCCATGTGAATAAACAATAACACATTCTGGAACGAGACAACGGGAGCTACAATAGTTTTCAATCTTTATTTCTTGCAGCGATAGTTTCCATAGAGTACATTCAACCGGCTGTTGTAGGCCGTACTATAGCCAGTTGTGCTGGTTACCTGCGCTCCCCAGGCAGACTTGTAGGCCTGGAACTTCTCCACGTTGCCTCCGTTGAAGGAGTACAATGTGTCTATCAGCCACTGCTTGTCTGTGCTCCTTAGGGACTCCAGTACTGGGTGCATCAGCTAAAAACACAAGCAGAGACAGGCTGTCAAACAAAGGCTGTCAAAGCCATCTGGTTGCTTGAAAGGTAAAACTTGAGCCCAAACTTTTGTGGCTGTAGCTCAGCCAAAACTCGCTTTAAAATGGCTGCTTGATGCTTATTATCAGACAGACTAATATCTCACCAAATGGGAGGATACCTCAAAAACACAACTATCACAAGGGTGGTGATGGGTAATTTACCAGCTCTCCGAAGTTGTAAACTCCTTCTCCTAAGAGTCCAGCCAGACCCAGTGTGAAAGCCCTCTCCTGCTTCTCTGTCTCTGATGGATATAAAGACATCAGTTATGACAGCAAGTGAGTACTAGCACACAAACTAATAACGCCTTCAAACAATTGTAAAAAATAAAATAATAATAATAATAATTCTAATGATGTTTTTGTGATTTTACCAACATTAAATTCTGCTGTATGATTTCAGTGCAACATACTGCCTCGGTACATTGTAAACAGATGTTACCTGGCAGGTCTTTGATGTCGACACAGCCGAGGTAGCGCAGAGCGTCCTTGTAGTAAGAGGCGTGGTTCCCCACGATGCGGTAGTATTTGCTGGACAGGTCGTAGAATCGCCCGTGGACTGACGTCACACCCGGCAAGTTATTCAGCGTCTCCTCCACCTCCTCAATTAATATCTGCAGGATGGAAGGCAGGGTAGACTAGTGGCTAGAGCGGTGGACTGGCAGGGTTCGCATACAGATACACTGGATTAAAATGTACATACATGTACATCTGGCTTCAGTAAGCTTTGATTGTTTTGATTAGTGCCGTCTTGGGACAGGTCTCCATTGAGATGTTTGTTTTCCAGGGTTTTTTTTACCTACAAGTTACTGTATACCCAGACAGCGTGTTACCTTTGTGGCTGGAAGGTCATTTATCTCCAGTTTAAGGGCTCCAATAGACGTCTTGCACAGAATGACCGACTCGTCGTTGCTCTTCACCTTCTCCTTAGTCTTCTCAAGGAAAGTGATAGCATCTTTAGGATCTGAAAAGGAGAACTTGGTTGAGCTGGTTGAGTGCTGATACATGCTGTATCTGAGTGGATTCGAGTTCAATTACTTAGCATCAGCGAAGAAGGTGATAGGACTACAGACTGCATGTACCGACTGTGTTCTTACCTGTCATCTGTCTGGCAACATACAGGATGATCTCCACCAGAGACAGGGGGTTGATTCTAGAAACGACAGAGAGATAGAGAAAGAAAAGGTTACAACTGAACACTCAGAGATTAGACTACTAAACAGTGTTGTAATTTTAGCTACTATTCCAATTGTCAGAGAAGCAGTTTTTACTGTAGGTTGGTGTTGGTCCTACCTGTGGTCAAAGTCACTGAGGAAGTTATCGTACAGTTGTATGAGGCCATCTCCTGTGGCAAAGCAAGGGTCTTTTACAAAGTCTGTGAGCTTTAGGGTCAACTGATGCCACAACCTGTCAATGGAAAGACGAGGTATGGTTAGGTACTAGAATTACATGATGAATAAGAAACAATCCTGCACTGAATGGGGTTAGTGGCAAGCTGGTCAGATTTATTTTACCTTTATTTAACTAGGCAAGTCAGTTAAGAACAAATTCTCATTTTCAATGACAGCCTAGGAACAGTGGGTTTAACTGCCTGTTCAGACGCATAACGACTGATGTTTACCTTGTCAGTTTGGGAATTCGATATTTTCTGTTAACTTACTAGTCCAACTCTCTGACCACTAGTCTACCTGCCGCCTGATGAAGGGAAGGCGGAGACTATGAATACCTATGGCCTTGCAAGATTGCAAAAGTCCCTAAACGCAAAAAAAAAAAAACTAACGTTAACTAACTAGCTATCCTCCCTGTCTACTGAAGCATTTTAGCAACCGTTAACCGCATAGCATCAAGGAAGATTGTGGACATGACGACTATCATAACATTTTATTTTCGGTAACGTTAGTCACATGTTACGAATAAAATATATTTCATGTTTTATTCCACTCTACACAATTGACAGTTGGTGGATTGTTTGTGTCATTCACTGATGGTTTGTGTTTAGCTAGCTACTGTAGCATTAGTAAGCTAACTCCATGACTCAGCGTATGAATGACATACAAAAACTAGCTAACGTAGACAGACGCTTTCCTTACTTTTTGTTGTAAAACTCCTCTAGTGTGTGCCATTCCGATGCCATCTCCGGAGTCGAACTGATGCTCTGTTGCGTTTTGAGGTACCCGGTAACATCTTTCATTGTCGCGGTAGGTTTAGATTTAGATACCGAATAAGAAACGCGTTGACAACTTGTATCTATAATTGCTAGCTAGCTAACTAACTGAACAGCTAGCACCACAAGCAAAGAGCAGACGCAAAGACTCATGGGAGCTGAGCTGACACAGGAACGTCTACCGTAATGTTTCTAACAAATACGCGTTTGCGTGTTTTTTATTACCCCATATATATTTTTTAAAGAGATGTAATCACGATAAGTAGTTTAATTACTCGATATTAGTGGACCAAACTGATATTTACAATTGATAAAATAATGACAGTGAGCACTTATATTTAAATTGTTTATTCTAAACTGTATTAAATAATTGTACATATTTTACGGTATAATCAGCCTTCGTCACGAGTTCAAAGGTAACCAGAGCAACAACAGACTAATGCAGCGGCTCACATTTGTTTTGAGCCAATGTTGTGCATTATGAAATGTAGCTAAAGCTTAGGAGAGTTATGCTATTGCAATGGTTCTTCTTGTGTAAAAACATGCGCTTCAACTGCCTGCTTCCAAAATGAAGATGCGGCTCTAGAGAAAGCTACAGATATACTGTGTATTTCTTGCAGCTAGCTATGACTTATTTCATGTCCTCGCCACTGGTCTACAAGGGCAGGTTATATCTGTATCATACTATTACATCGAGTACAGCTAGATTCATCAAACTCAAACGTAAGCAATAGCCTAAATATCGATTTGAAACTAATTGTAATTTGAAAGCTGCTTTTGAGATTGATGTGAACATTACATAGACCTACAGGTAATATGATCGATGAGGATAGTAGCTAGTTACTCAGTAACTTCACCACATGCATTACCTTCTCAGATCAACAGCAAAGAACATTATTCCTCGCTCCAAGGCAAAGGGATGTCCACGGTCTACGTCCAAGCCAAGACAAGACAGTCTGGTGGCCTGGGTTTCGAGGACTGTTCTGTAGAGGAGGAGTGGAGGACTCCAAGCAGCAGACGCTAGAGGACCTCACTAAGAACATCGGAGGCGGACAGTACAAGAGGATCATAGTGATGGCAGGGGCTGGGATCAGCACACCTAGTGGGATCCCAGACTTCAGGTGACAAGCGGTATATTTTAAATGCTTGAGGTGCACTTGACCGGTGGGCAGGGTGCGGTTTTGCACTTTTGGGATGATTCCACTGGTTGAAGTTCCATCAAATGCAACCTCAAGTATTTGGAAAGTGTTTGAGATGGTCAGTCAACCCATGTCAGGAATACAATGAATGCACAGACTTTGTAGGAAACCTTTTTCTCCCTACTTTCCTTGGACAGGTCCCCTGGCAGTGGTCTCTATGACAACCTCCAGCAGTATAATCTTCCTTACGCAGAAGCCATCTTCGAGATCAACTACTTCCATCACAACCCCAACCCTTTCTTTGCCCTGGCCAAAGAGCTGTACCCAGGCAACTACCAACCCAACCTCACACACTATTTCATACGTCTGCTTCATGACAAGGGCCAGCTCCTCAGAATGTACACGCAGAATATCGACGGCCTGGAGAGACGTAAGTGGATCCACTAGTGTGACCGTATTGAAAAACAGTTCAGGTAATACACACAGGAGCCTGTCATCTCTCTCTCTCTCACACGCTGTGTGGCTGCTGCCAACATACTGACTCAACTCCAGACACTTTAATAATGGAAAAATTGATGTAATAAATGTATCACTAGCCACTTTAAACAATGCCACTTCATATAATGTTTACATACCCTACATTACTCATCTCATATGTATATAGTGTACTCTATATCATCTACTGCATCTTGCCATCTTAATGTAATGTATCACTAGCCACTTTAAACAATGCCACTTCATATAATGTTTACATATCCTACATTACTCATCTCATATGTATATAGTGTACTCTATATCATCTACTGCATCTTGCCATCTTAATGTAATGTATCACTAGCCACTTTATATAATGTTTACATACCCTACATTACTCATCTCATATATATATACTGTACTCTATACCATCTACTGCATCTTGCCTATACCGCTCTATACCATCACTCATTCATATATCTTTATGTACATATTCTTATTCATTCCTTTACACTTGTGTGTATAAGGTAGTTGTTGTGAAATTGTTAGGTTAGATTACTCATTGGATATTACTGCATTGTCGGAACTAGAAGCACAAGCATTTCGCTACACTCGCATTAACATCTGCTAACCATGTGTATGTGACAAATAACATTTGATTTGATTTGTTTCACTGTCTCTCTCCCTCTCTGTCTATCTCGCTGTGTTTCACTGTGTGTGTGTGACTCTAGTGGCAGGAATCCCCCCTGAGAAACTGGTGGAGGCACACGGCTCGTTTGCTACTGCTACCTGTACTGTGTGTCTGAGAGACTACAAGGGGGAGGAGCTACGTGTGAGTCGGTTAACTATCACACCATTCTCAGAGCATTTCCCTGTTACAACTGATTCATATTATTGAGAGACTTCAATCCATCTAGCTCCGATACTGTGATTTGTGAAAGTTTCTTAAGTTTGAAAGATAATAGTTTGATGCAGTGTCTTGTTGTTAAAATATATCTAGTTTTGATTTCCTGTATTTCTCCTGTGTGTTTGTCTACTTCTTAGCCTGACATTATGAAGGGGACAGTCCCTAAGTGTCCCACTTGTAAGGGTGTGGTGAAGCCTGACATTGTCTTCTTTGGGGAGGAACTACCTCCTCACTACTTCAGCTACCTGAAGGACTTTCCCCTGGCAGACCTCCTCATTATCATGGGTACCTCTCTGGAGGTGAGGAACACTGCTGTCAATGTGTTATTAAGATGTTATACACACGTTATGTGGCTGTTAGTAAGCTGTTATTCACAGTTATAAACATGTTATAAACCAGTTAACACGCTATTCTCCTGTTATTCACCTGTCAATCAGGCAGGACAGGGTTTCACTCAGTCCAGGGTTCCTATAAAAGATATCTCCGGTGTGTGTGTTTATATATATATATATTTTTTTACATTTATTTATTATTATTATTTTTATTTATTTTTTATTTATTTACTGGAGACTTAAAACATGTTGTTCCATGTCAATACACTAGGTGGAGCCCTTTGCCAGTCTGGCCGGAGCTGTGAGGGACTCTGTCCCTCGCCTACTTATCAACAGAGACCTGGTGGGGCCCTTCGCTTGGGGGACCCCGCGACACAATGATGTGGCCCAGCTAGGGGATGTGGTCGGTGGGGTGCAGATGCTGGCTGATGTCCTGGGCTGGAACCACCAGCTGGAGGCTCTCATGGCTGCCAATGCTAAGAAGGTTGGTTCATGGGAAATCATCTGATTTACACACGTGTCACGTACGCATTTAACACACAAACGCACCTAAACCCTGGGCTCTTTGCATTCACTGATTTTCAGAGCATTCAGAGACTTAATGTATGGAAAAAAATTACAAATTGTTCCGTTATTTGACTTTAAATAATATTTCTCTCAAAACTGTGATTCCTAAAAAATGTGTCTGGAGATTTGGTCGACTCAGTCAGATTTGTCTGAAATCCTAAATGAATCAGGAAGGAGCAGGGACAGCTCTACTACCATAAGGACCCCTTATTCACGTCCTCATTACATGGAGTGCAACAAAGCCACTCATGGTCTGGAAAGTTTTCAAATGTTGATAGAATTAAACAAACAATATTCAAATCACTATGGCCACAACCATAAACTGTCAACTCCATCTCCCTGATAGGATGGGAATATTGGTTAAAATATGTTTATTTTAAATGAGATTTTAGAGTCATGAAGCACCTGAGGAAAAATTAAATTGCTACTTTGTATACAACTTGAACGAATAAACATTTACATTTTTGTCTACTCCATAAAACAAACTCCTCAGATTTTCATGTAACGTAAATTCTGTCTGAAAAACCTGATAGATTGATGCTTTTATTGGCAAATTGTATTTTCTATATTTAACTAAAACTTTGTGTTGAACTTCTATTTTTCAGAGGTAAAAAAAAAAATGTCTGTTTTAAATGTTTGTTGTCCACTCCATCAGTGACTTGTCAACTCCGTCACAGACGGCTAAACCCTCTTAAGATACGTCGTTCTGAAACTATTGAAGTACTTCCTGTCCTAGACCTAAGGGATAATGTTATGTACATTTTGTTTTATGTTCTGAATATAGAAAAACATACCAACATGCTAATGAAATTAGCCTGGAGCATTTTATATAGCGCTATAAAACAAAACAAAAGGAAGTTTCGAGATTTTAATGTAAGGGACAATCTATGGAAAATAATGAACGACGTGGAAGGTGTGTTCACGGAGTGGAACTGACCTTCCACAGAGTTACATTATTTTCTAAAGAATATATAGAATCTTTAGTTGATTATCCCTTTTATACCAAAGCTATAATTTTAACATATTTGCTGTTAGGAATGTGTTCATTTTCCGGTAGAAATGTGTTCAACATCCACTGAAGTAGCTAGCGAGTTTACTAGACAGCTTCAGGAGTTGCCATGGTAACCAAACAGACTTGCTAGTTTAGCGAACCAAACCAGCAGTCCTAGTTTGCCTTCATGAACATCGAATTCAACAATGGCAATGATGTTTTCAATTGGATGTTTGCTTTCAAAAGCAGCTCAAACATAGAACATGTAAGAATGAACGATAGCCAATGAATTCTATCATGCAAATATACCATGCGTGGGTTATAGGGAAATACTGCACACTCTAGAATGCCCTTCAAGCCAATCAGAAACAAGTATTCAACAATGCCCATGGTATAATTAAGCAATAAGGGTGTGGTATATGGCCAATATACCACGGCTAAGGGCCGTTCTTAGGCACGACACAACGCGGAGCCAGCTAATCAGCATTCAGGGCTCGAAACTGGGTGGTTTGAGCCCTGAAATTCGTATTGGCTGAAAGACCATATACCATAGATATGACAAAACATTTAGTTTTACAGCTCTTATTACGTTGGTAATCCAGTTTATAATAGCAATAAGGCTCTTATTGGGTTTGTGATATAAGGCCAATATACCACGGCTAAGGGCTGTGTCCAAGGCACTCTGCGATGCGTCGTGCCTAAGAACAGCTCTTGAATAATCGAATGTTAGAATTAAACAACCAAGGCATTTAAACACTTGTTTGAACAATAAACGTAGAAATGTAAAGCCGTTTAAGGTGTCTGACAGCGTTCACTATTCATTTGTAATATTTAAGAAAAATATGTGTTAAAAAAAAAAAAAAAGTTTATTTCCTCATCTTTCAAGAATCCCTGTATTATAGTGCATGCCATTGAGCAGCTGTTTTTATCCAAAGTGACTTCGTTCCGTACATCCATGTTACATACGTGTGGTCCTGGGAATGGAGCAGCACTATCCCGGAAGCTGCACTGAGCTACAAAGGACCACTTCAAAATATAAACTTCAACCTCCACTATGTGGATCTTCTGTTTTGTTTTGTTTTTAATCTGCAGGCTACAGAGGAGGAGGAATGAGACGGGTCGGTGTCTTTTAAGATAGCATTCAAGAATGCCTCACCGCTGCAGTCCACCTCAGTCCACCTGCCTCATAGCTCAGGACTACAGCAGACTGTCTGCTCAGCAGAGAATCTGTCATTAAATGAACTCTCTTCAACAGACTTTGATCCACACAACGGTCAATCAGCACAACACAGAGGCAACACTGGAGGAAGACATTTAGGACAAATTGGCAATGTATTGGGTTGGTTTAATAGATTATAGTTATTAGTTTTCTGTGAAATGTGTAAATATCTTGAGATATTCTTTTATGCTTTAAAAAAAATTCTGTCTCATGTACAGTTTTTGCAGTAAATAATTAGCATAAAGACCCGTACAGGGCTGGTTTTGTTGTCAATGTCATCGACCAGACCTGTTGACCATGATGTTGCTAATGATCGTGGCACTTTTGAAACCAAATCAGCTCCTCTGTTTTGTCAGTCACAAGAGATTACGCTGCTAATAAAGCTGAGCAACAATTGGAACTCTTAGCATGAAGTGTGTATATATATATATATATATATATGTGTATATATATATGTGTATATGTATATATGTGTGTGTGTGTGTCCATGTGACCACCAGATGGAGCTAAAGTACAGTATTGTGAACTCCGTTCAGCCCTCTTGAAATCAAATAGGTCATTGATTCATTAAATGGAATTCAATCAATGCAGTTCTACTTTGTTTAAGGTCAAATCCATTGACCTGTGAACTTCCTAATGGACAATGCTGCTGAAAGCCACAGGATGAGGACAATGATAGATCTTCCAGGTCTATGGCTACCCCCCACCTCCTCTCCTCCCAACGTGCACACACACACACTAGATGATGGTAATACTATAGGACCCTTTGAAATGCCCTTCCACGGCTTCCACCCTGCTACACAGCCTTGACTACCTGTCACACCCCATCCTAATGTTAAATAACACCATTCATAATTTAACTTGTTTCTATACTGTCCTGACAGGTTTGCATCAAAGAGATGCACATTGGGTACAGAACGTAATATAGCAGACGTCAGATTCTCTCAATGGTAGTAGGTGACTGGAACGAGGCAATGAGACACTTAACTAGCTGATAAATACCTCTAGATAGAAGGTTAGTCACACCACAGTGCATTCATTTCACTGACAGAAGTTGACATTTGGTCATTCTTGTTACAAAATATTGAACAGAAATGCAATGGTTCATTGGATCAGTCTAAAACTTTGCACATACACTGCTGCCATCTAGTGACCAACATCGAAATTGCACCTGGGCTGGAATAATAACATTATGGCCTTTCTCTTGCATTTCAAAAATGATGGTCAAAAATAATACAAAATAAAGCTTGTTTTTCTTCTTCTTTGTATTATCAGATTTATATTCCTTTCACATTTCCACAAACCTTAAAGTGTTTCCTTTCAAATGGTGCCAAGAATATGTATATCCTTGCTTCAGGGCCCGAGGTACAGGAAGTTAGATTTGTCATTTTAGAAGAAAATTGACAAAAGTGAGCGGATCCTTAAGAGGATATTATTAATATGAATACCTTTATTATGTTGTAATCATACTGATTTTTAGCTTGGTCGGAATCTGTCTGACTGGCCTCTCTCTTCCTCTACTGTGAATCCCCCGCCACAGCCATTAGAATGAGTTTAATCTGTGTTGTAGCCCACAGCCATTAGAATGAGTTTAATCTGTGTTGTAGCCCACAGCCATTAGAATGAGTTTAATCTGTGTTGTAGTCCACAGTCATTAGAATGAGTTTAATCTGTGTTGTAGTCCACAGTCATTAGAATGAGTTTAATCTGTGTTGTAGTCCACATTCATTAGAATGAGTTTAATCTGTGTTGTAGTCCACAGCCATTAGAATGAGTTTAATCTGTTGTAATCCACAGTCATTAGAATGAGTTTAATCTGTGTTGTAGTCCACATTCATTAGAATGAGTTTAATCTGTGTTGTAGTCCACAGCGATTAGAGTGAGTTTAATCTGTGTTGTAGTCCATAGCCATTAGAATGAGTTTAATCTGTGTTGTAGTCCACAGCGATTAGAATGAGTTTAATCTGTGTTGTAGTCCATAGCCATTAGAATGAGTTTAATCTGTGTTGTAGTCCATAGCCATTAGAATGAGTTTAATCTGTGTTGTAGTTCACATGACATTAGAATGAGTTTAATCTGTGTTGTAGCCCACAGCCATTAGAATGAGTTTAATCTGTGTTGTAGCACACAGCCATTAGATAGATTAAACTCAATGTTGTAGCCCACAGCCATTACCTTTATAGGCTGCTAACAGTATTGATTGTCACACATAATGAAGGTACTGATGTTGTCCTGCTCACTGAAACCCACGCCAACAGAAGACCTCAATCTGTTCTAATCAATAGAGATTGTGTGTCCATTTTGTGAGTTATAATTGTATTTCTGCATTGGTAGGCCCACCATCATCTCCTGTAGGGTGGTGAAATGACACCGAGGCTGATAAGAGACATGGAGCTGAATATAGAACCACAGAATCACTAGGAGATATGTAATAACTGACCCAGTGTAAGGAGGATCATCCTGACCCAGTAAACTACTACCAATACAATAGAATGTAATAACTGAACCAGTAAACTACTACCAATATGATAGAATAATGTAATAACTGACCCAGTAAACTACTACCAATACAATAGAATGTAATAACTGACCCAGTAAACTACTACTAATACAATAGAATAATGTAATAACTGACCCAGTAAACTACTACCAATACAATATAATAATGTAATAACTGACCCAGTAAACTACTACCAATACAATAGAATGTAATAACTGACCCAGTAAACTACTACTAATACAATAGAATAATGTAATAACTGACTCAGTAAACTACTACCAATACAATAGAATGTAATAACTGACCCAGTAAACTACTACCAATATGATAGAATAATGTTGTAACTGACCAAGTAAACTACTACCAATACAATATAATAATGTAATAACTGACCCAGTAACTACTACCAATACGATGTAATAACTGACCCAGTAACTACTACCAATATGATAGAATAATGTTGTAACTGACCCAGTAAACTACTACCAATACAATATAATAATGTAATAACTGACCCAGTAACTACTACCAATACGATGTAATAACTGACCCAGTAACTACTACCAATAGAATAATGTAATAACTGACCCAGTAAACTACTACCAATATGATGTAATAACTGACCCAGTAACTACTACCAATAGAATAATGTAATAACTGACCCAGTAACTACTACCAATACGATGTAATAACTGACCCAGTAACTACTACCAATAGAATAATGTAATAACTGCCTCAGTAACTACTACCAATACAATAGAATAATGTAATAACTGACCCAGTAAACTAAGACCAATATGATAGAATAATGTAATAACTGACCCGGTAAACTACTACCAATACAATAGAATAATGTAATAACTGACCCAGTAAACTACTACCAATACAATATAATAATGTAATAACTGACCCAGTAAACTACTACCAATACAATAGAATGTAATAACTGACCCAGTAAACTACTACTAATACAATAGAATAATGTAATAACTGACCCAGTAAACTACTACCAATACAATAGAATGTAATAACTGACCCAGTAAACTACTACCAATATGATAGAATAATGTTGTAACTGACCAAGTAAACTACTACCAATACAATAGAATAATGTAATAACTGACCCAGTAACTACTACCAATACGATGTAACTACTACCAATATGATAGAATAATGTTGTAACTGACCCAGTAAACTACTACCAATACGATGTAATAACTGACCCAGTAAACTGCTACCAATATGATAGAATAATGTAATAACTGACCCAGTAAACTACTACCAATACAATAGAATAATGTAATAACTGACCCAGTAAACTGCTACCAATATGATAGAATAATGTAATAACTGACCCGGTAAACTACTACCAATACAATAGAATAATGTAATAACTGACCCAGTAAACTACTACCAATACAATAGAATGTAATAACTGACCCAGTAAACTAGGACCAATATGATAGAATAATGTAATAACTGACCCAGTAAACTACTACCAATAAAATAGAATAATATAATAACTGACCCAGTAAACTACTACCAATACGATGTAATAACTGACCCAGTAAACTACTACCAATACGATGTAATAACTGACCCAGTAAACTGCTACCAATATGATAGAATAATGTAATAACTGACCCAGTAAACTACTACCAATACGATGTAATAACTGACCCAGTAAACTACTACCAATACGATGTAATAACTGACCCAGTAAACTGCTACCAATATGATAGAGTAATGTAATAACTGACCCAGTAAACTACTACCAATACAATAGAATAATGTAATAACTGACCCAATAAACTGCTACCAATATGATAGAATAATGTAATAACTGACCCAGTAAACTACTACCAATACAATAGAATAATGTAATAACTGACCCAGTAAACTACTACCAATACAATAGAATAATGTAATAACTGACCCAGTAAACTGCTACCAATATGATAGAATAATGTAATAACTGACCCAGTAAACTACTACCAATACAATAGAATAATGTAATAACTGACCCAGTAAACTACTACCAATATGATAGAATAAGGTAATAACTGACCCATTAAACTGCTACCAATATGATAGAATAATGTAATAACTGACCCAGTAAACTGCTACCAATATGATAGAATAATGTAATAACTGACCCAGTAAACTGCTACCAATATGATAGAATAATGTAATAACTGACCCAGTGAACTGCTACCAATACGATAGAATAATGTAATAACTGACCTAGTAAACTACTACCAATACGATATAATAATGTAATAACTGACCTAGTAAACTACTACCAATATGATATAATAATGTAATTACTGACCCAGTAAACTACTACCAATACAATAGAATCATGTAATAATTGACCCAGTAAACTACTACCAATACAATAGAATGTAATAACTGACCCAGTAAACTAGGACCAATATGATAGAATAATGTAATAACTGACCCAGTAAACTACTACCAATACAATATAATAATGTAATAACTGACCCAGTAAACTACTACCAATACGATGTAATAACTGACCCAGTAAACTGCTATCAATATGATAGAATAATGTAATTACTGACCCAGTAAACTGCTACAAATACGATAGAATAATGTAATAACTGACCCAGTAAACTACTACCAATACGATAGAATAATGTAATAACTGACCTAGTAAACTACTACCAATACGATAGAATAATGTAATAACTGACCCAGTAAACTACTACCAATACGATGTAATAACTGACCCAGTAAACTGCTACCAATACGATAGAATAATGTAATAACTGACCCAGTAAACTACTACCAATACGATAGAATAATGTAATAACTGACCTAGTAAACTACTACCAATACAATAGAATGTAATAACTGACCCAGTGGCATCCTGACGTAAACTAGGACCAATATGATAGAGTAGCATATACAGTTGAAGTCGGAAGTTTACATACACCTTAGACAAATATATTTAAACTCAGTTTTTCGCAATTCCTGACACTTAATCCTTGTAAAAAATTCCCTGTTTTAGGTCAGTTAGGATCACCACTTTATTTTAAGAATGTGAAATGTCAGAATAATAGCAGAGAAAATCACTTATTTCAGCTTTAATTTCTTTCATCACATTCCCAGTGGGTCAGACGTTTACATACACTCAATTAGTATTTGGTAGCATTGCCTTTAAATTGTTTCACTTGGGTCAAACATTTCAGGTAGCCTTCCACAAGCTTCCCACAATAAATTGGGGTTAATTTTGGCTTATTTCTCCTGACAGAGCTGGTGATACAGAGTCAGGTTTGTAGGCCTCGTTGCTCACACACTCTTTTCAGTTCTGCCCACAAATTTTCTATGGGATTGAGGTCAAGGCTTTGTGATGGTCACTCCAATACCTTGACTTTGTTGTCCTTAAGCCATTTTGACACACTTTGGAAGTATGCTTGGGGTCATTATCCATTTGGAAGACCCATTTGCGACCAAGCTTTAACTTCCTGACTGATGTCTTGAGATGTTGCTTCAATATATCCACTTAATTTTCCAACCTCATGATGCCATCTATTTTGTGAAGTGCACCAGTCCCTCCTGCAGCAAAGCACCCCCACAACATGATGCTGTCACCCCCGTGCTCCACGGTTGGGATGGTGTTCTTTGGCTTGCAAGCCTCCCCCTTTTTCCTCCAAGCATAACGATTGTCATTATGGCCAAACAGTTCTATTTTTGTTTCGTCAGACCAGAGGACATTTCTCCAAAATGTAGGATCTTTGTCCTTCCTCTCTGTATATAGTACTGGTACTCCCTGTATATAGCACCACAGTGATCTGGTACTGGTACTCCCTGTATATAGCACCACAGTGATCTGGTACTGGTACTCCCTGCATATAGCACCACAGTGATCTGGTACTGGTACTTCCTGTATATAGCACCACAGTGATCTGGTACTGGTACTCCCTGTATATAGCACCACAGTGATCTGGTACTCCCTGTATATAGCACCACAGTGATCTGGTACTGGTACTCCCTGTATATAGCACCACAGTGATCTGGTACTGGTACTTCCTGTATATAGTACTGGTACTTCCTGTATATAGTACTGGTACTTCCTGTATATAGTACTGGTACTTCCTGTATATAGTACTGGTACTTCCTGTATATAGTACTGGTACTTCCTGTATATAGTACTGGTACTTCCTGTATATAGTACTAGTACTTCCTGTATATAGTACTGGTACTTCCTGTATAGAGCACCATTCTTGTGTTTTTTATTTTATTCCTCTTGATTTACAATGTATTCCTTTTGTTTTTACTCTGCATTGTAAGGGAGGGCTCTGTAATGATGCATTTCACAGTAAAATCTGTTGTATTCAGCGCATGTGACAAATAACATTTTATTTTATTTGATAGTGCCCATAGGGCTGTGGTCATATGGAGTGCACTATAGATAGCGGACATTTTGGATACAGTCTAACACCCTAACAAAGAGGAACTAAAAGGAATCCTTTCACCCAGGTTGAAAAATACAACATTCCATTTCCAAGTCACAACGTCATGACAACCGTCGTCATGATCACTCACCTGTCAATCAGAGATGAGTGACACTCTGCTGTCCGGTCCAGAGGGAAGCCCACTCCTCCTTACTCATTTCATCTTGATTATCCTCTGTTGGATCATCGTTCCGCTCCACTTTACTGCTGAATAAACCGCATGTTCGTCTAACCGTGTAAATGGAATGACAACCGTTGTTCCCATCCACGTTTTAAAGGCTCTCTCAACCTCAACAGACTGCCTTCCAACCTGGCAACATGAAGATGAAGTGAATAAATACAACTGTCTGCAGTTTCCAAGGATCAACAAAAAAAATGGACACCTGGTTAGGGAGAGAGCCTGGGACAGACCTGGACACCTGGTTATAGGGAGAGAGCCTGGGACAGACCTGGACACCTGGTTATAGGGAGGGAGCCTGGGACAGACCTGGACACCTGGTTATAGGGAGAGAGCCTGGGACAGACCTGGATACCTGGTTATAGGGAGAGAGCCTGGGACAGACCTGGATACCTGGTTATAGGGAGAGAGCCTGGGACAGACCTGGATACCTGGTTATAGGGAGAGAGCCTGGAACAGACCAGGACACCTGGTTATAGGGAGAGAGCCTGGGACAGACCAGGACACCTGGTTATAGGGAGAGAGCCTGGGACAGACCTGGACACCTGGTTATAGGGAGAGAGCCTGGGACAGACCTGGATACCTGGTTATAGGGAGAGAGCCTGGGACAGACCTGGATACCTGGTTATAGGGAGAGAGCCTGTGACAGACCAGGACACCTGGTTATAGGGAGAGAGCCTGGGACAGACCTGGACACCTGGTTATAGGGAGAGAGCCTGGGACAGACCTGGACACCTGGTTATAGGGAGAGAGCCTGGAACAGACCTGGACACCTGGTTATAGGGAGAGAGCCTGGGACAGACCTGGACACCTGGTTATAGGGAGAGAGCCTGGGAAAGACCTGGACCAGGACACCTGGTTATAGGGAGAGAACCTGGGACAGACCTGGACCAGGACACCTGGTGAGGTAACAGTGATGACAGTGTATCCCTCTATCTCAGACTGTTATCAGAGCCCTGGGGGAACTCTGATTGAATCATATGATCCAGTTTGAACTTACATGAGAGAGCAGAGAGAGTCTCCAAACCACTCAGCATGGCTAGGTGGAGTAGAGAGAGCCTCCAAACCACTCAGCATGGCTAGGTGGAGCAGAGAGAGTCTCCAAACCACTCAGCATAGCTAGGTGGCTGTTGGAGCAGAGAGAGTCTCCGAAACACTCAGCATGGCTAGGTGGAGCAGAGAGAGCCTCCGAACCACTCAGCATGGCTAGGTGGCTGTTGGAGCAGAGAGAGCCTCCGAAACACTCAGCATGACTAGGTGGAGTAGAGAGAGTCTCCGAAACACTCAGCATGGCTAGGTGGAGTAGAGAGAGCCTCCGAAACACTCAGCATGGCTAGGTGGAGTAGAGAGAGCCTCCGAACCACTCAGCATGGCTAGGTGGAGCAGAGAGAGCCTCCGAAACACTCAGCATGGCTAGGTGGAGCAGAGAGAGCCTCCAAACCACTCAGCATGACTAGGTGGAGCAGAGAGAGCCTCCAAACCACTCAGCATGGCTAGGTGGAGCAGAGAGAGTCTCCAAACCACTCAGCATGGCTAGGTGGAGCAGAGAGAGCCTCCAAACCACTCAGCATGGCTAGGTGGAGCAGAGAGAGCCTCCAAACCACTCAGTATGGCTAGGTGGAGCAGAGAGAGTCTCCGAACCACTCAGCATGGCTAGGTGGAGCAGAGAGAGCCTCCGAACCACTCAGCATGGCTAGGTGGAGCAGAGAGAGTTTCCAAACCACTCAGCATGGCTAGGTGGAGCAGAGAGAGCCTCCGAACCACTCAGCATGGCTAGGTGGAGCAGAGAGAGCCTCCGAACCACTCAGCATGGCTAGGTGGAGCAGAGATAGCCTCCGAACCACTCAGCATGGCTAGGTGGAGCAGAGATAGCCTCCGAACCACTCAGCATGGCTAGGTGGAGCAGAGAGAGCCTCCGAACCACTCAGCATGGCTAGGTGGAGCAGAGAGAGCCTCCGAACCACTCAGCATGGGTAGGTGGAGCAGAGAGAGCTTCCAAACCACTCAGCATGGCTAGGTGGCTGGTGGAGCAGAGAGAGCCTCTGGGTGACGATCATGATAGTGTGTCATCACGTCTCTGTCTTGCATTATGTACGTCATCAAAATGGTCACATTTTCTTTCTCTCTCAATTCATTTCTCTCTCTCTCTTCTCTCTCTCTTCTCTTCTCTCTCTCCTCTCTCTCCTCTCTCTCTTCTCTCTCTCTTCTCTCTCAGTAAATCATGTCACCAACTGCAGTTGGATCTCTGATGTTCCCAGAGTTTCTCATGGTTTCATCGGTCCTTGTTGCCACCTCTCTCTCTCTCTCTGCCTGAGTGTTTAAATTGCTCTCTGAACTACTAGCCACAGAACTGAGAGGAAACTAGCCACATAACTGAGAGGAAACTAGCCACAGAACTGAGAGGAAACTAGCCACAGAACGGAGAGGAAACTAGCCACAGTACTGAGGGGAAACTAGCCACAGAACTGAGAGGAAACTAGCCACAGAACTGAGAGGAAACTAGCCACAGAACTGAGAGGAAACTAGCCACAGAACGGAGAGGAAACTAGCCACAGAACGGAGAGGAAACTAGCCACAGAACGGAGAGGAAACTAGCCACAGAACTGAGAGGAAACTAGCCACAGAACGGAGAGGAAAAGGCACTTTAGAATTCTCCTCATTTTCCTCCACCACTTTGTCTGACTGACTGAAAGTCCTTTAAATGTAAAATACATATCTGCCAAGTTTTGCTAGATAGATTATTTAGCTGGGAAAGCTGATGTGTTGATATCTAGACCTAGTTATTTTTTGTGTGCATGTGTATGTAACGAATGTGAAACGGCTAGCTTAGTTAGCGGTGGTGCGGCGCTAAATAGCGTTTCAATCAGTGACGTCACTCGCTCTGAGACCTTGAAGTAGTAGTTCCCCTTGCTCTGCAAGGGCCGTGGCTTTTGTGGAGCGATGGGTAACGATGCTTCGTGGGTGTCAGTTGTTGATGTGTGCAGAGGGTCCCTGGTTCGCGCCCGGGTATGGGCAAGGGGACGGTCTAAAAGTTATACTGTTACATGTATAATCGACCGCCTAAGTTGTTGTTCCTGCAAGGAGTCTTTAGCTGACAAACTGGTGTTATTGCTGATACTGATGAGAACAAGGCATTGCTTTACAAAGACGTGTCTTTTATTTTATTGGAAAGCTTTCCACATAAAACGTGGATATGGTAAAACAGTAGGCACTGTCAATGAGCCGACAAACAGACTGCTGTTACAGGCAGACACAGTCAAAGTATTGGCTTCAGTTAAAATGGCAAAAAACAAACAACATTACAACAAACTTTCAAAAATGAAATAAAACAACATTTGAATGGATTTGTATACGAGGTTACAGGCTAAAGCTTCAGTATCATACACACTGTATGAATGCATTCATTGATTAGCTTCTGTTCTTCATAATGCTGTCAGCTAAATAACTTCAGATTTAAAGGTGTAATCACAGGGCTGTAATAACACCGTCGTAAGACTGTTATAATGCTAGTATTAAGCCTCATACCACACCTGTAATAAACAATGCAAAGCCAGCATCGCCATGGTATCCAGGACGGAGAGCGATGTTACTTTAGAACAGTTGGAATGGTCTCAGACTCCGCCCACCCAACTCCGCCCACCCACCAGATAAACACTCATATAGCCAAATCTCAGTGGCATGACTATGGGGTTGAGGGGGCAGGTAGCCTAGTGGTTAGAGCGTTGGGTCAGTAACCAGCAGGTAGACTAGTGGTTAGAGCGTCGGGTCAGTAACCAGCATGTAGCCTAGTGGTTAGAGCGTTGGGTCGGTAACCTAAAGGTTGCTGGATCGAATCCCCAAGCTGACAAGGGTAAAAATCTGTTGTTCTGCCCCTGAACAAAGCAGTTAACACACTGATCCCCGGTAGGCCGTCATTGTAAATAAGAATGTGTTCTTTAACTGACTTGCCTAGTTAAATGAAGGTTTAACTTGTAACCTCCTCCTGGAGATCTACAGGGTGTGCTGGCTCCATCCCTGCTGATCAAGGTCATCTGTTTAGGGTAGGGTTGTAGCAAAAACCTGTTCACTAAGTAGCTGTCCAGGAGGAGGGTTGGTCACCCCAGAGCAATACATACAGATTTAGCCCTGGGCCATCCCCAGGCAATTAAGAAAGTCAATTCCACATTCTCCTCACCGAAAAGCATTGAAGATAATTGGACATTTTTTTTTGTGTACCTTCTGAACTGACCCCAACTGGAAATGCCTGTGCAGTAATATACGCCTTCTGTGAGAGTACGGTTAGCGCTACCATTGTTCCTGCGGTGTGGGGCTGACGTCAGCAGCAGCTGAATGAGTGGAGGGACTTCTTGAAGAACTTCCTGAACTCTGTGTTGAAGACCGTGTAGATAATGGGGTTGAGGGCGCTGTTGACGTAGCCCAGCCAGGTGACGGTGCTTATCAGGGCCTGCGGGATGTAGCAGGTAGCACACAGGGCCCGGGTGGTGTGGACGACGAAGAACGGGGTCCAGCAGAACAGGAAGCAACCTGAGGGGAGGAGGAGGAGGAGAGGAGAGGTTAGGGGACTGTTCTGAATAATGGATCCATTAATTGATTCACGGATGATTGATTCATTAGATGAGGTGACTTTACCTTCTTACTATGTAAGAGCATTGAGAGTCTGGAAAATATCCCATCAATTATAAATCAATCAACTTATATCTAGGTCTTTATCTACCTACTGTAGGTCTTTATCTACCTACTGTAGGTCTTTATCTACCTACTGTAGGTCTTTATCTACCTATTATCTACCTACTGTAGGTCTTTATCTACCTACTGTAGGTCTTTATCTACCTACTGTAGGTCTTTATCTACCTACTGTAGGTCTTTATCTACATACTGTAGGTCTTTATCTACATACTGTAGGTCTTTATCTACCTACTGTAGGTCTTTATCTACCTATGATCTACCTACTGTAGGTCTTTATCTACCTACTGTAGGTCTTTATAACCGTTGTTACCAAGACCAAGCAGAAGCTGAGTCAAAGTGGTGTAAAATCTCCCTACAACCACAGACTTTACTGTTCCACTGCCAACCCCATCTGATCTGATAAGTGAAGCACAGCCAATCTACCACGTCAGTCTTATTGCTATTTCATGGAGACTTAACTCAAAGAAACATTAATCAGCAGTTTAACCTTCACACATTTTTTACAATTATTTTTTATTCTCCTTTTGCCCCTGAAGCAGAAAACACTCCATTTTATAAAGTGCCGTGTTGACGCTTTACAAAGACCGACACACACTAATGAGAGAGAGGAGAGAGAGAGAGAGAGACAGAGAGAGAGAGAGAGAGAGAGAGAGAGACAGGGAGAGACAGAGAGTGACAGAGAGAGAGAGAGACAGAGAGAGAGAGAGAGAGAGAGAGAGAGAGAGAGAGAGAGAGAGACAGGGAGAGACAGGGAGAGACAGAGAGAGACAGAGAGAGAGAGAGACAGAGAGAGAGAGAGAGAGAGCGAGAGAGAGAGAGAGACAGGGAGAGACAGAGAGAGAGAGAGAGCTCATTCTGGGTAAAACATTTGTTAATGTCCTTTTCCAACCATGAGAGGGTAAGTAAGTGTATAGCCGGTTGATCATTTAATGTTGCCACAGGGTTAGCAACCCAAGCTATTTCTTCACACGCAATCAATTCACAACGACACCTCCGCGGCTGGGTAACACTCATTTACACTGCCTAGACCCCGTCAACATTAATACGGGGGAATCCCAAATAGCGCCCTATTCCTGGTCAAAAGTAGTGCACTATGTAGGGAATAGGGTGCCATTTGGGATGAATCCCCCCCCGATGAGAGTGAGATAAATGGACAGCATGGCTGATGTCCTTGTAGATTAGAAATGTGCCTCTCTGGTGAGGTGAATAATGCAGGAATGTTGATGGGATTGCTATAAATACTCAGTCAAGCGCTTGGAGGTCGGGGTGGAGTAGCGATACAGATTAGGGTTGCGCCCTAAACTGTACCCTATTCCCTATGTAGTGCACTACTTTTGACTAGAACCGTCATAAACCTCTGGACAAAAGTAGTGCACTTAAATAGGGAATAGGCTGCTATTTGGGATATAATCTAGGTAGTACCAGCTCCTGAACAGGGAAGCTCTTCCTCCCTCTGGAACTGATACTGCAACCTAATAAGCTTAGTTTCCCTCTACAGCTGTGAATCAGAGCTTCCCTGGCCAGACACTTAATCAAGACCCACCAACCACCTACAGCTGTGAATCAGAGCTTCCCTGGACAGACACTTAATCAAGACCCACCAACCACCTACAGCTGTGAATCAGAGCTTCCCTGGCCAGACACTTGATCAAGACCCACCAACCACCTACAGCTGTGAATCAGAGCTTCCCTGGCCAGACACTTGATCAAGACCCACCAACCACCTACAGCTGTGAATCAGAGCTTCCCTGGCCAGACACTTAATCAAGACTCACCAACCACCTACAGCTGTGAATCAGAGCTTCCCTGGACACTTAATCAAGACCCACCAACCACCTACAGCTGTGAATCAGAGCTTCCCTGGACACTTAATCAAGACCCACCAACCACCTACAGCTGTGAATCAGAGCTTCCCTGGACAGACACTTAATCAAGACCCACCAACCACCTACAGCTGTGAATCAGAGCTTCCCTGGACAGACACTTAATCAAGACCCACCAACCACCTACAGCTGTGAATCAGAGCTTCCCTGGACAGACACTTAATCAAGACCCACCAACCACCTACAGCTGTGAATCAGAGCTTCCCTGGCCAGACACTTGATCAAGACCCACCAACCACCTACAGCTGTGAATCAGAGCTTCCCTGGACACTTAATCAAGAGGCAACTGACAGTAGATAGAAGCCATTTGTCTGGAGTGTCTCCATGCGTTGTATGATTCATTGGTTAGGTGTTCATTGGACGAGGGGCTGAATTTATACCCTCAACTCTCTGGGAGGTGGAGAGACTTTACTCTTAAGAGACAGTCTGTCTTCCTCTGGAGAGACTTTACTCTTAATTAAGAGACAGTCTGTCTTCCTCTGGAGATACTATACTCTTAATTAAGAGACAGTCTGTCTTCATCTGGAGAGACTTTACTCTTAAGAGACAGTCTGTCTTCCTCTGGAGATACTATACTCTTAATTAAGAGACAGCCTGTCTTCCTCTGGAGAGACGTTACTCTTAATTAAGAGACAGCCTGTCTTCCTCTGGAGAGACGTTACTCTTAATTAAGAGACAGTCTGTCTTCATCTGGAGAGACTTTACTCTTAAGAGACAGTCTGTCTTCATCTCCATGCATAAACGGGGGTGATAATTTTAATATCGATGTGGACCCCCCCCACAAGTCAAACACTTTGATGTCAGACACCCCCAAGATATGTCGGGCACGCCCTAGAGAGTATGGGCACCCCCCTAGAACATCCCAAAATGTCAGTTGGATTAACCTTCATAAATGTTTCCAATTTCCACTGGGTCATTTGAACCCTGCTTGCCAGTCCCTAACTCATCCGGAGCACCCCTGGAAGGATTCTGTGCTCCTTCCTTATTGAGCTTCCTTATTGAGCTTCCCTATTCCTTATTGAACTTCCTTATTGAGCTTCCTTATTGAGCTTCCCCATAAAGCAATCAAACAATTACAGTCAACAAATGCTTTTTACAAATTGGAAACAGAAAATTGTCTGTCCTTTAACCCTTCGACAGAATAAGTGTTGTTGCCAAAGAGGAAAAATAGAGGATGTCTGTCTGTCTGTCTGTCTGTCTGTCTGTCTAGTAGGAGAGGATCTGATGTCTGTCTGTCTGTCTGTCTGTCTGTCTGTCTGTCTGTCTGTCTGTCTGTCTGTCTGTCTGTCTGTCTGTCTAGTAGGAGAGGATCGGATGGATGTCTGTCTGTCTGTCTGTCTGTCTGTGTAGGAGAGGATCTTCTGTCTGTCTGTCTGTCTGTCTGTCTGTCTGCCTGCCTGCCTGTCTATCTGTCTGTCTGTATTAGCTAAATGCTTCTCCTTCCTTTCCCCTCTTATGTTCCCAACGTTCCGTGTAGGAATCACTACCCTCAATGACATCTTAATGTCTACCCTCAATGTAAAGAACAAGACCAACACGAACGCCGGCCGTGCACAGCCTCGTCTCTGACCACAGAACAGACAAATTTTTCTGTTAATTTCCCAACTATTTGACACCCAGCCGGGGATCTACTGAGTGGAGACGGCCGACATTTGGTGTTGATCTATGTTGTCTTCAACAGGAACCACCCTCACTGACTGCCTGGTGTTATGAGGGACAGCCTGTCGTGTCCCCAGCAGAGGGCCCTGCATGGTAAACTGTGTTTCCTGCTAATACTAATTGATGTGACGCTCTGAGTGTTACCTGATACCAACTGCCTCCTGTCCTGGGACACGATCAAATTTAAGGATCAACTTAAATTCAAAGTCAGCTGGAAAACAACCCTGATCTGTTTTAAAAAAATATATATATATTTATTTTATCTTTATTTAACTAGGCAAGTCAGTTAAGAACAAATTCTTATTTTCAATGACGGTCTAGGAACAGCGGGTTAACTGCCTGTTCAGGGGTAGAACAACAGATTTGTACCTTGTCAGCTCGGGGGTTTGAACTTGCAACCTTCCGGTTACTAGTCCAACCACTAGGCTACCCTGCCGCCCCTCCACTCTAACCACTAGGCTACCCTGCCGCCCCTCCACTCTAACCACTAGGCTACCCTGCCGCCCCTCCACTCTAACCACTAGGCTCCCCTGTCGCCCCTCCACTCTAACCACTAGGCTACCCTGCCGCCCCTCCACTCTAATTACTAGGCTACTTGCCACCCCTCCACTCTAACCACTAGGCTACCCTGCCGCCCCTCCACTCTAACCACTAGGCTACGCTGCCGCCCCTCCACTCTAACCACTAGTCTACCCTGCCGGCCCTCCACTCTAACCACTAGGCTACGCTGCCGCCCCTCCACTCTAACCACTAGGCTACGCTGCCGCCCCTCCACTCTAACCACTAGGCTACCCTGCCGCCCCTCCACTCTAACCACTAGGCTACGCTGCCGCCCCTCCACTTTAACCACTAGGCTACCCTGCCGCCCCTCCACTCTAACCACTAGGCTACGCTGCCGCCCCTCCACTCTAACCACTAGGCTACCCTGCCGCCCCTCCACTCTAACCACTAGGCTACGCTGCCGCCCCTCCACTCTAACCACTAGGCTACCCTGCCGCCCCTCCACTCTAACCACTAGGCTACGCTGCCGCCCCTCCACTCTAACCACTAGTCTACCTGCCGCCCCTCCACTCTAACCACTAGGCTACCCTGCCGCCCCTCCACTCTAACCACTAGTCTACCCTGCCGCCCCTCCACTCTAACCACTAGTCTACCCTGCCGCCCCTCCACTCTAACCACTAGGCTACCCTGCCGCCCCTCCACTCTAACCACTAGTCTACCCTGCCGCCCCTCCACTCTAACCACTAGGCTACCCTGCCGCCCCTCCACTCTAACCACTAGTCTACCCTGCCGCCCCTCCACTCTAACCACTAGTCTACCTGCCGCCCCTCCACTCTAACCACTAGGCTACCCTGCCACCCCTCCACTCTAACCACTAGGCTACGCTGCCGCCCCTCCACTCTAACCACTAGGCTACCCTGCCGCCACTCCACTCTAACCACTAGGCTACCCTGCCGCCCCTCCACTCTAACCACTAGTCTACCTGCCGCCCCTCCACTCTAACCACTAGGCTACCCTGCCGCCCCTCCACTCTAAACACTAGGCTACGCTGCCGGCCCTCCACTCTAACCACTAGGCTACGCTGCCGCCCCTCCACTCTAACCACTAGGCTACGCTGCCGCCCCTCCACTCTAACCACTAGGCTACCCTGCCGCCCCTCCACTCTAACCACTAGGCTACGCTGCCGCCCCTCCACTCTAACCACTAGTCTACCCTGCCGCCCCTCCACTCTAACCACTAGTCTACCCTGCCGCCCCTCCACTCTAACCACTAGGCTACCCTGCCGCCCCTCCACTCTAAACACTAGGCTACGCTGCCGGCCCTCCACTCTAACCACTAGGCTACCCTGCCGCCCCTCCACTCTAACCACTAGGCTACGCTGCCGCCCCTCCACTCTAACCACTAGTCTACCCTGCCGCCCCTCCACTCTAACCACTAGGCTACCCTGCCGCCCCTCCACTCTAACCACTAGGCTACGCTGCCGCCCCTCCACTCTAACCACTAGTCTACCCTGCCGCCCCTCCACTCTAACCACTAGTCTACGCTGCCGCCCCTCCACTCTAACCACTAGTCTACGCTGCCGCCCCTCCACCCCTCCACTCTAACCACTAGTCTACGCTGCCGCCCCTCCACCCCTCCACTCTAACCACTAGTCTACGCTGCCGCCCCTCCACTCTAACCACTAGTCTACGCTGCCGCCCCTCCACTCTAACCACTAGTCTACGCTGCCGCCCCTCCACTCTAACCACTAGTCTACCCTGCCGCCCCTCCACTCTAACCACTAGTCTACCCTGCCGCCCCTCCACTCTAACCACTAGTCTACCCTGCCGCCCCTCCACTCTAACCACTAGTCTACCCTGCCGCCCCTCCACTCTAACCACTAGTCTACCCTGCCGCCCCTCCACTCTAACCACTAGTCTACGCTGCCGCCCCTCCACCCCTCCACTCTAACCACTAGTCTACCCTGCCGCCCCTCCACTCTAACCACTAGTCTACCCTGCCGTCCCTCCACTCTAACCACTAGGCTACGCTGCCGCCCCTCCACTCTAACCACTAGTCTACCCTGCCGCCCCTCCACTCTAACCACTAGTCTACCCTGCCGCCCCTCCACTCTAACCACTAGTCTACGCTGCCGCCCCTCCACTCTAACCACTAGGCTACCCTGCCGCCCCTCCACTCTAACCACTAGTCTACGCTGCCGCCCCTCCACTCTAACCACTAGTCTACGCTGCCGCCCCTCCACTCTAACCACTAGTCTACCCTGCCGCCCCTCCACTCTAACCACTAGGCTACGCTGCCGCCCCTCCACTCTAACCACTAGGCTACCCTGCCGCCCCTCCACTCTAACCACTAGTCTACCCTGCCGCCCCTCCACTCTAACCACTAGGCTACGCTGCCGCCCCTCCACTCTAACCACTAGTCTACCCTGCCGCCCCTCCACTCTAACCACTAGTCTACCTGCCGCCCCTCCACTCTAACCACTAGGCTACGCTGCCGCCCCTCCACTCTAACCACTAGTCTACCCTGCCGCCCCGCCCCTCCACTCTAACCACTAGTCTACCCTGCCGCCCCTCCACTCTAACCACTAGTCTACCCTGCCGCCCCTCCACTCTAACCACTAGTCTACCCTGCCGCCCCTCCACTCTAACCACTAGTCTACCCTGCCGCCCCTCCACTCTAACCACTAGTCTACCCTGCCGCCCCTCCACTCTAACCACTAGTCTACCCTGCCGCCCCTCCACTCTAACCACTAGGCTACCCTGCCGCCCCTCCACTCTAACCACTAGTCTACCCTGCCGCCCCTCCACTCTAACCACTAGGCTACCCTGCCGGCCCTCCACTCTAACCACTAGGCTACGCTGCCGCCCCTCCACTCTAACCACTAGGCTACGCTGCCGCCCCTCCACTCTAACCACTAGGCTACCCTGCCGCCCCTCCACTCTAACCACTAGGCTACGCTGCCGCCCCTCCACTCTAATCACTAGTCTACCCTGCCGCCCCTCCACTCTAACCACTAGTCTACCCTGCCGCCCCTCCACTCTAACCACTAGGCTACCCTGCCGCCCCTCCACTCTAAACACTAGGCTACGCTGCCGGCCCTCCACTCTAACCACTAGTCTACCCTGCCGCCCATCCACTCTAACCACTAGGCTACCCTGCCACCCCTCCACTCTAACCACTAGTCTACGCTGCCGCCCCTCCACCCCTCCACTCTAACCACTAGTCTACGCTGCCGCCCCTCCACTCTAACCACTAGTCTACGCTGCCGCCCCTCCACTCTAACCACTAGTCTACGCTGCCGCCCCTCCACTCTAACCACTAGTCTACCCTGCCGCCCCTCCACTCTAACCACTAGTCTACCCTGCCGCCCCTCCACTCTAACCACTAGTCTACCCTGCCGCCCCTCCACTCTAACCACTAGTCTACCCTGCCGCCCCTCCACTCTAACCACTAGTCTACCCTGCCGTCCCTCCACTCTAACCACTAGTCTACGCTGCCGCCCCTCCACCCCTCCACTCTAACCACTAGTCTACCCTGCCGCCCCTCCACTCTAACCACTAGTCTACCCTGCCGCCCCTCCACTCTAACCACTAGGCTACGCTGCCGCCCCTCCACTCTAACCACTAGTCTACCCTGCCGCCCCTCCACTCTAACCACTAGTCTACCCTGCCGCCCCTCCACTCTAACCACTAGTCTACGCTGCCGCCCCTCCACTCTAACCACTAGGCTACCCTGCCGCCCCTCCACTCTAACCACTAGTCTACGCTGCCGCCCCTCCACTCTAACCACTAGTCTACGCTGCCGCCCCTCCACTCTAACCACTAGTCTACCCTGCCGCCCCTCCACTCTAACCACTAGGCTACGCTGCCGCCCCTCCACTCTAACCACTAGGCTACCCTGCCGCCCCTCCACTCTAACCACTAGTCTACCCTGCCGCCCCTCCACTCTAACCACTAGGCTACGCTGCCGCCCCTCCACTCTAACCACTAGTCTACCCTGCCGCCCCTCCACTCTAACCACTAGTCTACCTGCCGCCCCTCCACTCTAACCACTAGGCTACGCTGCCGCCCCTCCACTCTAACCACTAGTCTACCCTGCCGCCCCGCCCCTCCACTCTAACCACTAGTCTACCCTGCCGCCCCTCCACTCTAACCACTAGTCTACCCTGCCGCCCCTCCACTCTAACCACTAGTCTACCCTGCCGCCCCTCCACTCTAACCACTAGTCTACCCTGCCGCCCCTCCACTCTAACCACTAGGCTACCCTGCCGCCCCTCCACTCTAACCACTAGTCTACGCTGCCGCCCCTCCACTCTAACCACTAGGCTACCCTGCCGCCCCTCCACTCTAACCACTAGGCTACGCTGCCGCCCCTCCACTCTAACCACTAGGCTACGCTGCCGCCCCTCCACTCTAACCACTAGTCTACCCTGCCGCCCCTCCACTCTAACCACTAGTCTACCTGCCGCCCCTCCACTCTAACCACTAGGCTACGCTGCCGCCCCTCCACTCTAACCACTAGTCTACCCTGCCGCCCCTCCACTCTAACCACTAGTCTACCCTGCCACCCCTCCACTCTAACCACTAGTCTACCCTACCGCCCCTCCACTCTAACCACTAGTCTACCCTGCCGCCCCTCCACTCTAACCACTAGTCTACCCTGCCGCCCCTCCACTCTAACCACTAGGCTACCCTGCCGCCCCTCCACTCTAACCACTAGTCTACCCTGCCGCCCCTCCACTCTAACCACTAGTCTACCCTGCCGCCCCTCCACTCTAACCACTAGTCTACCCTGCCGCCCCTCCACTCTAACCACTAGTCTACCCTGCCGCCCCTCCACTCTAACCACTAGTCTACGCTGCCGCCCCTCCACTCTAACCACTAGTCTACCCTGCCGCCCCTCCACTCTAACCACTAGTCTACCCTGCCGCCCCTCCACTCTAACCACTAGTCTACCCTGCCGCCCCTCCACTCTAACCACTAGTCTACGCTGCCGCCCCTCCACTCTAACCACTAGTCTACCCTGCCGCCCCTCCACTCTAACCACTAGTCTACGCTGCCGCCCCTCCACTCTAACCACTAGTCTACCCTGCCGCCCCTCCACTCTAACCACTAGGCTACCCTGCCGCCCCTCCACTCTAACCACTAGTCTACCCTGCCGCCCCTCCACTCTAACCACTAGTCTACCCTGATCTGTTGAACAGCAGCGATTATTTTGTTTTGTTCTTACTTTAAACTCTGTTTGTTTATTAGAAACGCAGATGGGCTTTTCACACTGCTGAAGCAAACCAAGCTTGTACAGAGCTGACCTGATTACGCAGATCACAATCATAGTTTCTGGAACTTTTGCTGACAATATCCACATTATGTTTGGATTGGGCATGGTACTGTGAAATGACTATCTGTGTAATGAGTCACCAACCCACCCACATGGTCTCCCACATAGATTACCAAAGACAGAGAGGAACATCCGTCAGTCTGGCTGGAGACTAATGAAGGCATTTAACTCTCCTCAACACTTCCATCTGTTTCTGCTCATTAGTTGAAGCCGTGAACGAATCAGTAGGCACCTCTATACTTAAACCTGTGGTCATGTGTGTCGTGGGGTTAAGACGATCCAAAGTGGTACATAATGTCTGGATTGAAGGCTTTAAGCTAAACTTAGTCAGGTAGAGAACGGTGGCCTAAAGTCACACTTCTAATAGGTCTACAGACCTTCTGTCAGACCTAGCATCTGATGTCTACAGACCTTCTGTCAGACCTAGCATCTGATGTCTACAGACCTTCTATTAGACCTAGCATCTGATGATTACAGACCTGTCTAACAGACCTTCTGTCAGACCTAGCATCTGATGTCTACAGATCTTCTGTCAGACCTAGCATCTGATGTCTACAGACCTTCTGTCAGACCTAGCATCTGATGACTACAGACCTGTCTAACAGACCTTCTGTCAGACCTAGCATCTGATGTCTACAGACCTTCTGTCAGACCTAGCATCTGATGTCTACAGACCTTCTGTCAGACCTAGCATCTGATGACTACAGACCTGTCTAACAGACCTTCTGTCAGACCTAGCATCTGATGTCTACAGACCTTCTGTCAGACCTAGCATCTGATGTCTACAGACCTTCTGTCAGACCTAGCATCTGATGTCTACAGACCTTCTGTCAGACCTAGCACCTGATGTCTACAGACTTTCTGTCAGACCTAGCATCTTATGTCTACAGACCTTCTGTCAGACCTAGCATCTGATGTCTACAGACCTTCTGTCAGACCTAGCATCTGATGACTACAGACCTTCTGTCAGACCTAGCATCTGATGACTACAGACCTTCTGTCAGACCTAGCATCTGATGACTACAGACCTTCTGTCAGATCTAGCATCTGATGACTACAGACCTTCTGTCAGACCTAGCATCTGATGACTACAGACCTTCTGTCAGACCTAGCATCTGATGACTACAGACCTTCTGTCAGACCTAGCATCTGATGACTACAGACCTTCTGTCAGACCTAGCATCTGATGACTACAGACCTTCTGTCAGACCTAGCATCTGATGACTACAGACCTTCTGTCAGACCTAGCATCTGATGACTACATACCTTCTGTCAGACCTAGCATCTGATGACTACAGACCTTCTGTTAGACCTAGCATCTGATGACTACAGACCTTCTGTCAGACCTAGTGTCTGATGACTACAGACCTTCTGTTAAACCTAGCATCTGATGACTATAGACCTTCTGTTATACCTAGCGTCTGATGCCTACAGACCTTCTGTCTAACAGACCTTCTGTCAGATCTAGCATCTGATGACTACAGACCTTCTGTCAGACCTAGCATCTGATGACTATAGACCTTCTGTCAGACCTAGCATCTCATGACTACAGACCTTCTGTTAGACCTAGCATCTGATGACTACAGACCTTCTGTCAGACCTAGCATCTGATGACTACAGACCTGTCTAACAGACATTCTGTTATACCTAGCGTCTGATGCCTACAGACCTTCTGTCTAACAGACCTTCTGTCAGACCTAGCATCTGATGACTACAGACCTTCTGTTAGACCTAGCATCTGATGACTACAGACCTTCTGTCAGACCTAGTGTCTGATGACTACAGACCTTCTGTTAAACCTAGCATCTGATGACTATAGACCTTCTGTCAGACCTAGCGTCTGATGACTACAGACCTTCTGTCTAACAGACCTTCTGTTATACCTAGCGTCTGATGCCTACAGACCTTCTGTCTAACAGACCTTCTGTCAGATCTAGCATCTGATGACTACAGACCTTCTGTCAGACCTAGCATCTGATGACTATAGACCTTCTGTCAGACCTAGCATCTCATGACTACAGACCTTCTGTTAGACCTAGCATCTGATGACTACAGACCTTCTGTCAGACCTAGCATCTGATGACTACAGACCTTCTGTCAGACCTAGCATCTGATGTCTACAGACCTTCTGTCAGACCTAGCATCTGATGACTACAGACCTTCTGTCAGACCTAGCATCTGATGACTACAGACCTTCTGTCAGACCTAGCATCTGATGACTACAGACCTTCTGTCAGATCTAGCATCTGATGACTACAGACCTTCTGTCAGACCTAGCATCTGATGACTACAGACCTTCTGTCAGACCTAGCATCTGATGACTACAGACCTTCTGTCAGACCTAGCATCTGATGACTACAGACCTTCTGTCAGACCTAGCATCTGATGACTACAGACCTTCTGTCAGACCTAGCATCTGATGACTACAGACCTTCTGTCAGACCTAGCATCTGATGACTACATACCTTCTGTCAGACCTAGCATCTGATGACTACAGACCTTCTGTTAGACCTAGCATCTGATGACTACAGACCTTCTGTCAGACCTAGTGTCTGATGACTACAGACCTTCTGTTAAACCTAGCATCTGATGACTATAGACCTTCTGTCAGACCTAGCGTCTGATGACTACAGACCTTCTGTCTAACAGACCTTCTGTTATACCTAGCGTCTGATGCCTACAGACCTTCTGTCTAACAGACCTTCTGTCAGATCTAGCATCTGATGACTACAGACCTTCTGTCAGACCTAGCATCTGATGACTATAGACCTTCTGTCAGACCTAGCATCTCATGACTACAGACCTTCTGTTAGACCTAGCATCTGATGACTACAGACCTTCTGTCAGACCTAGCATCTGATGACTACAGACCTGTCTAACAGACATTCTGTTATACCTAGCGTCTGATGCCTACAGACCTTCTGTCTAACAGACCTTCTGTCAGATCTAGCATCTGATGACTACAGACCTTCTGTCAGACCTAGCATCTGATGACTACAGACCTTCTGTAGTCATCAGATGCTAGGTCTGACAGAAGGTCTGTAGTCATCAGATGCTAGATCTGACATCATGGCCATGTTCTGTTATAATCTCCACCCGGCACAGCCAGAAGAGGACTGGCCATCCCACATATGCTCTCTCTAATTCTCTCTTTCTTTCTCTCTCTCGGAGGACCTGAGCCCTAGGACCATGCCCCAGGAATACCTGACATGATGACTCCTTGCTGTCCCCAGTCCACCTGACTGTGCTGCTGCTCCAGTTTCAACTATTCTGCCTTATTATTATTCGACCATGCTGATCATCTATGAACATTTGAACATCTTGACCATGTTTTGTTATAATCTCCACCCGGCACAGCCAGAAGAGGACTGGCCACCCCACATAGCCTGGTTCCTCTCTAGGTTTCTTCCTAGGTTTTGGCCTTTCTAGGAAGTTTTTCCTAGCCACGTGCTTCTACACCTGCATTGCTTGCTGTTTGGGGTTTTAGGCTGGGTTTCTGTACAGCACTTTGAGATATCAGCTGATGTACGAAGGGCTATATAAATACATTTGATTTGATTTGATTTGATTTCTGTCAGATCTAGCATCTGATGACTACAGACCTTCTGTCAGACCTAGCTTCTGATGACTACAGACCTGTCTAACAGACATTCTGTTATACCTAGCGTCTGATGCCTACAGACCTTCTGTCTAACAGACCTTCTGTCAGATCTAGCATCTGATGACTACAGACCTTCTGTCAGACCTAGCATCTGATGACTACAGACCTTCTGTCAGACCTAGCATCTGATGACTACAGACCTTCTGTCAGACCTAGCATCTGATGACTACAGACCTTCTGTCAGACCTAGCATCTGATGACTACAGACCTTCTGTCAGACCTAGCATCTGATGACTACAGACCTTCTGTCAGATCTAGCATCTGATGACTACAGACCTTCTGTCAGACCTAGCATCTGATGACTACAGACCTTCTGTCAGACCTAGCACCTGATGACTACATACCTTCTGTCAGACCTAGCATCTGATGACTACAGACCTGTCTACAGACCTTCTGTCAGATCTAGCATCTGATTAATACAGACCTCCTGTCAGACCTAGCATCTGATGACTACAGACCTTCTGTCAGACCTAACGTCTGATGACCACAAACCTTTACCTTAGTTATGTTGCCTGGGAAGTCTACAGGAGCCTACATGATAAAGTGTAGTCCCTCGTCATCAGTTTCTCCGATAAGATGCTACTGATGTCCAAGGGCTTTCCTAATTTGGGTTTAGTAAATACAGCCTCCTAGGTCTATTAGCTATGGGCTGGGTTTGATGACCTTTTGGTATGATTTGATTAGTACATGTTTTTAACCTGTTTAACCATTTGTTTTGTGTTGCTTGCCGACAACATGTAGTTGCTTATCATTAACTTTTCATTATTGATGAATAGTGCATAATAATTTAGCATCTGCTGTCAACACTGTAGCATTCTGTATTTTCCTAACAGGCTGTGTATCTGCTGTCAACCCTGTAGCATTCTGTATTTTCCTAACAGGCTGTGTATCTGCTGTCAACACTGTAGCATTTTCCTAACAAGCTGTGTATCTGCTGTCAACACTGTAGCATTTTCCTAACAAGTTGTGTATCTGCAGTCAACACTGTAGCTTTTTCCTAACAAGCTGTGTATCTTCTGTAAACACTGTAGCATTCTGTATTTTCCTAACAAGCTGTGTATCTGCTGTAAACACTGTAGCATTCTGTATTTTCCTAACAAGCTGTGTATCTGCTGTCAACACTGTAGCATTTTCCTAACAAGCTGTGTATCTGCAGTCAACACTGTAGCTTTTTCCTAACAAGCTGTGTATCTGCTGTCAACACTGTAGCATTTTCCTAACAAGCTGTGTATCTGCTGTCAAGCTGTGTATCTGCTGTCAACACTGTAGCATTCTGTATTTTCCTAACAAGCTGTGTATCTGCTGTCAACCCTGTAGCATTCTGTATTTTCCTAACAAGCCGTGTATCTGCTGTCAACACTGTAGCATTCTGTATTTTCCTAACAAGCCGTGTATCTGCTGTCAACACTGTAGCATTCTGTATTTTCCTAACAAGCTGTGTATCTGCTGTCAACACTGTAGCATTCTGTATTTTCCTAACAAGCTGTGTATCTGCTGTCAACACTGTAGCATTCGGTATTTTCCTAACAAGCTGTGTATCTGCTGTCAACACTGTAGCATTCTGTATTTTCCTAACAAGCTGTGTATCTGCTGTCAACACTGTAGCATTCGGTATTTTCCTAACAAGCTGTGTATCTGCTGTCAACACTGTAGCATTTTCCTAACAAGCTGTGTATCTGCTGTCAACACTGTAGCATTCTGTATTTTCCTAACAAGCTGTGTATCTGCTGTCAACACTGCAGCATTCTGTATTTTCCTAACAAGCCGTGTATCTGCTGTCAACACTGTAGCATTCTGTATTTTCCTAACAAGCCGTGTATCTGCTGTCAACACTGTAGCATTCACTGTACATTAGAAAGGTCGTTTCTCCCATTAATCATTTAAAAATAAAAGTAGCACATGGCAGTAGGCACACCACACTTACCGTTCTACCTAAACAAAAAGGATATTTGGTTGTCCTATTCCAAGCAGAACCCTTTGGGTTCCATGTAGAACCCTTTTTTTTCACAGAGGGTTCTACCCGGAACCCCCAAAAAAAGGTTATTCCAAAGAGTTCTCCTATTAGAACAGCCAAATGACCTCTTTCTGAAATTCTTTTGAAAAGTGTGAAGCAGTTCATTGTGACAGATCAGGAAGCCATGAGAGCACTGCAGGACACAGCACCTTTTTTATAGAAGTTTTTTTTTTTTTTTTCTCTCTCACCGATGAAGATGAAGGATGTGCCACCAGCATCCACCACTCAAACATAGTGCATGTTTCATTAAAAATGCACCTCATATCAGCCTGACACTGAGAAAATGACTCAACCACCTCAAATTATTCATGAATGATGACGCTGTGGCCAAAAGTGAATAAGTTCAGAAATGAGAGATAGAGAATTCCCCCGAGGTATATCACTGCATCTTTTCCATTTAGACTGTTACGGCCCCCTTAATCAATGTCCAGGTCAGTGTGACTCCAGAGAAACACAATACTCTCCCAGTGGACCAAACTGGATGACATCCTTTCAACCAGCTCGGCCTGCTGGGTATTTTATCCTTTTCATCACTTCATCTCATGATTTAACATTTCTATCAGTTTCCAGGTTCTGGTTTGATGAACGTTATCCTCCATTAAGCAGGTCAGTGAATCAGAAGCTGGAAACACAATACTTTCATCATTTTATAAATGTAGCCTGTCATTATAACTGGAGAACCGGTTCCCAGTACTATCTGATAGTGACTGTCTAGTCTAGCTTTTAGGGCTCCCAACGTGTGTGTTTTAATTATGTATTTCATTTTTTATTTTATTTAAGCCTTTGGAGAAAGCAATGTGTGCTTTGAGGCCGGCCATAAGGGCCGGCCTCAAACAGTATGAACAGTATGAACAGTATGAACCCAAAACATGCATTTGACCCAGGTCTGATCACGACCAGTTAGAACCTACCCTATGAGCCCTCAGTAGAACCTACCCTATGAGCCCTCAGTAGAACTTACCCTATGAGCCCTCAGTAGAACCTACCCTATGAGCCCTCAGTAGAACCTACCCTATGAGGCCTCAGTAGAACCTACCCTATGAGCCCTCAGTAGAACCTACCCTATGAGCCCTCAGTAGAACCTACCCTATGAGGCCTCAGTAGAACCTACCCTATGAGCCCTCAGTAGAACCTACCCTATGAGGCCTCAGTAGAACCTACCCTATGAGGCCTCAGTAGAACCTACCCTATGAGGCCTCAGTAGAACCTACCCTATGAGCCCTCAGTAGAACCTACCCTATGAGCCCTCAGTAGAACCTACCCTATGAGCCCTCAGTAGAACCTACCCTATGAGCCCTCAGTAGAACCTACCCTATGAGCCCTCAGTAGAACCTACACTATGAGCCCTCAGTAGAACCTACCCTATGAGCCCTCATTAGAACCTACCCCATGAGCCCTCAGTAGAACCTACCCTATGAGCCCTCAGTCGAACCTACCCTATGAGCCCTCAGTAGAACCTACCCTATGAGGCCTCAGTAGAACCTACCCTATGAGCCCTCAGTAGAACCTACCCTATGAGCCCTCAGTAGAACCTACCCTATGAGCCCTCAGTAGAACCTACCCTATGAGCCCTCAGTAGAACCTACACTATGAGCCCTCAGTAGAACCTACCCTATGAGCCCTCAGTAGAACCTACCCTATGAGGCCTCAGTAGAACCTACCCTATGAGCCCTCAGTAGAACCTACCCTATGAGCCCTCAGTAGAACCTACCCTATGAGCCCTCAGTAGAACCTACCCTATGAGCCCTCAGTAGAACCTACCCTATGAGCCCTCAGTAGAACCTACCCTATGAGCCCTCAGTAGAACCTACCCTATGAGGCCTCAGTAGAACCTACCCTATGAGCCCTCAGTAGAACCTACCCTATGAGCCCTCAGTAGAACCTACCCTATGAGGCCTCAGTAGAACCTACCCTATGAGCCCTCAGTAGAACCTACCCTATGAGGCCTCAGTAGAACCTACCCTATGATCCCTCAGTAGAAAAGAGAAAGGGGGGGAAACAGAGCTGGCGACTTCAGTCAGTCACAAACACTTGAAACTTGATTCTGGACTCATAGGACTCTGAAGTTTGAAGGAAACCTTTGTAAGTTTTTGACAGGTTTGAGGGGAACTTGTTAGTTTTTGACAAGTCAGGGGAGCCTTTTGTGAGTTTTTTGACAACTTTTTGACAAGTCTGTAATATAATCTGTGGCACTTACCCACCACAACAGGAAGAACCCTCATGGCCTTCCTCTCCCTGCCGTTGATCTTGGCTCGCTTCCTCTTCTGCGGCGGCCTCTGCTGGTAGGAGATAGACGGCACGGAGCTGATCCTCTCCCTGTACGCCGAGGGGAACGGGGGGCAGTCCGGCTGCAGATAGTCATCGGTATCCTCCAGCCCCAGCCGGGCCTGAGCCAGGTCCCTCTCGATGATCCTGGGCAGGGGCATGGGCAGCGGCCCGGGGATGGTCCCTGAGGTCGGCATGGCGGCGGCTGCGGCTGCATGCTGAAGCTTCCTGCATGTCTGGATGCTGTTCCTCAGCTTGGCCTTGCGCGCCTCCTCCCACCTCTTCAGGCCCTGGAACATGCCGAAGTAGAGGAGGAGCATGATGGGACAGGGGATGAAGAAGGAGCAGACAGAGGAGTAAATCACGTAGTTGTCATCTTCCAGTTTACACTCGGTGGGGTCCCGGTGTGGGATGTTGTTGATACCCAACATGACTGGGGAGGCCACGGCCAGGGCTATGAGCCAGGTGCCTGACAGCAGGATGATCTGACGCTGGTCAACGTGCTTCCTGTTGTAGTTCAGAGGGATTGACACAGCAATGAACCTGAGGGGAGGGGAGGGGGGGTGGGGGGTGGGGAGAGAGAGAGAGAGAGAGAGAGAGAGAGAGAGAGAGAGAGAGAGAGAGAGAGAGAGAGAGAGAGAGAGAGAGAGAGAGAGAGAGAGAGAGAGAGAGAGAGAGAGAGAGAGAGAGAGAGAGAGAGAGAGAGAGAGAGAGAGAGAGAGAGAGAGAGAGAGAGAGAGAGAGAGAGAGAGAGAGAGAGAGAGAGAGAGAGAGAGAGAGAGAGAGAGAGAGAGAATTACATTTACAGTTCATGGAATTAACTACAGAACAAAATACAAATCCTCCAACCCAAAGAGGCCTGTGGTGTTGATTCGTTCCTAAATGAAATGATGAAATATACAGACCACAAACTCAATTTGGATATTATTAAACTCTTTAACATCATCCTCAGCTCTGGTATCTCCCCCAATATTTGGAACCAAGGACTGATCACCCCAATCCACCAAAAAGTGGAGACAAATTTAACCCCAATAACTACCGTGGGATATGCGTCAACAGCAACCTTGGGAAAATCCTCTGCATTATCATTAACAGCAGATGTGTACATTTCCTCAGGAAAAAGAATGTACTGAGCAAACTCTCGTACTTTGTTGATTTCAAAAAAGTTTGACTCAATTTGGCATGAGGGTTGTACAAATGAATGGAAAGTGGTGTTGGGGGAAGAACATCCGACATTATAAAATCCATGTACACAAGCAAGTGCGCAGTTAAAATTGGCAAAAAAACTAACATTTATTTCCACAGGAAAGACAGACACCAAATTGAGACTCTGCACGCAGAATTCTGCAAAAATATCCTCCATGTACAACGTAAAACACCAAATAATGCATGCAGAGCAGAATTAGGTCGATACCCACTAATTATCAAAATCCAGAAAAGAGCCGTTAAATTCTACAACCACCTAAAAGGAAGCGATTCCCAAACCTTCCATAACAAAGCCATCACCTACAGAGAGATGAACCTGGAGAAGAGTCCCCTAAGCAAGCTGGTCCTGGGGCTCTGTTCACAAACACAAACACACCCTACAGAGCCCCAGGACAGCAACACAATTAGACCCAACCAAATCATGAGAAAACAAAAAGATAATTACCTAACACATTGGAAAGAATTAACAAAAAAACAGAGCAAACTAGAATGCTATTTGGCCCTAAACAGAGAGTACACAGTGGCAGAGTAATGAGTACGCTGAGAGTCGGGAAGCAAGTTCAGGGAGGGAGTGTTTTAATAAATAAATGCAACTAAATACAAAACAAGAAACACAAACAACACACAGACATGACACTGGAACAGAAACTATAATGCCTGGGGAAGGAACCAAAGAGAGGGACATATATAGGGAAGGAACCATAGGGAGAGACATATATAGGGAAGGAACCAAAGAGAGGGACATATATAGGGAAGGAACCATAGGGAGAGACATATATAGGGAAGAAACCAAAGGGAGGGACATAGATAGGGAAGGAACCAAAGGGAGGGACATAGATAGGGAAGGAACCAAAGGGAGGGACATAGATAGGGAAGGAACCAAAGGGAGGGACATAGATAGGGAAGGAACCAAAGGGAGGGACATAGATAGGGAAGGAACCAAAGGGAGAGACATATATAGGGAAGGAACCAAAGGGAGGGACATAGATAGGGAAGGAACCAAAGGGAGGGACATAGATAGGGAAGGAACCAAAGGGAGAGACATATATAGGGAAGGAACCAAAGGGAGGGACATAGATAGGGAAGGAACCAAAGGGAGGGACATATATAGGGAAGGAACCAAAGGGAGGGACATATATAGGGAAGGAACCAAAGGGAGGGACATATATAGGGAAGGAACCAAAGGGGGAGACATATATAGGGAAGGAACCAAAGGAAGTGACATATATAGGGCAGGCAATCAGGGAGGTGATGGAGTCCAGGTGAGTCTGATGAAGCGCAGGTGTATCACGATCATCGAATGTAAAATCTTCTTCTAGAGACTCTTTAGTGACAAAGGACCTTTACCTACAGTATGACCCTTTACCTACAGTATGACCTTTACCTACAGTATGACCCTTTACCTACTGTATGACTCTTTACCTACAGTATGACCTTTACCTACAGTATGACCTTTACCTACAGTATGACTCTTTACCTGCAGTATGACCTTTACCTACAGTATGACCTTTACCTACAGTATGACCCTTTACCTACAGTATGACCCTTTACCTACAGTATGACTCTTTACCTACAGTATGACCTTTACCTACAGTATGACCCTTTACCTACAGTATGACCCTTCACTTGGATTCATTTAAACTTTAGTGCAGAACTTCTATTGATACAAATTCAGGATTTGAGTGAAAGTCGTGAATTGGTTGTTTCTCAGCCCGATGCAACAAGTCAATAGTGACCTGATGCAAATGAAAATTCATAACAGAAATAGACTGTTGACACAAGGAAAAAAATGTATGCTTGTTTATTGTTTATTTACAGTGTTTTCCTGTTAAGAAACAAGAGCACATTTCTAGCAAAGGGAAAAATGTATGCTTGTTTATTGTTTATTTACAGTGTTTTCCTGTTAGTAAACAAGAGCACATGTTTCCCTTGCGTCAACAGTCTATTTCTGTTATGAATTTGCATTTGCATCAGGTCACTATTGACCGAGGCTAAACATTATTAAATTAATTTATTCATTTATGTAAATATATTCATACTCTCAAATTGGTCAAAATGTTAAAATGTTATAAATCTATTAGAATCACCGTGGGTGGCTTTCAGACATTGCTATGACGGGGCTTATTTTTCTCCAACTAAGTAATGGTTTTTAGTTTGGTCCCATCGCATCGCATTTCACACAATGTGTTTATTTATCTCTCAACAGCAGACCCTGAGATATGGAGAGGTGAGGTAGAAGGGTCAACACCATTAGAAGTAGAGACTCAGGAGGTAGAGGAGTCAACACCATTAGAAGTAGAGAGAATCAGGAGGTAGAGGGGTCAACACCATTAGAAGTAGAGAGACTCAGGAGGTAGAGGGGTCAACAACATTAGAAGTAGAGACTCAGGAGGTAGAAGGGTCAACACCATTAGAAGTAGAGACTCAGGAGGTAGAAGGGTCAACACCATTAGAAGTAGAGACTCAGGAGGTAGAAGGGTCAACACCATTAGAAGTAGAGACTCAGGAGGTAGAGGGGTCAACACCATTAGAAGTAGAGACTCAGGAGGTAGAGGGGTCAACACCATTAGAAGTAGAGAGACTCAGGAGGTAGAGGGGTCAACACCATTAGAAGTAGAGACTCAGGAGGTAGAGGGGTCAACACCATTAGAAGTAGAGACTCAGGAGGTAGAGGGGTCAACACCATTAGAAGTAGAGAGACTCAGGAGGTAGAGGGGTCAACACCATTAGAAGTAGAGACTCAGGAGGTAGAGGGGTCAACACCATTAGAAGTAGAGAGACTCAGGAGGTAGAAGGGTCAACACCATTAGAAGTAGAGACTCAGGAGGTAGAGGGGTCAACACCATTAGAAGTAGAGAGACTCAGGAGGTAGAGGGGTCAACACCATTAGAAGTAGAGACTCAGGAGGTAGAGGGGTCAACACCATTAGAAGTAGAGAGACTCAGGAGGTAGAGGGGTCAACACCATTAGAAGTAGAGAGACTCGGGAGGTAGAAGGGTCAACACCATTAGAGTAGAGAGACTCAGGAGATAGAGGGGTCAGCACCATTAGAAGTAGAGACTCAGGAGGTAGAGGGGTCAACACCATTAGAAGTAGAGACTCAGGAGATAGAGGGGTCAGCACCATTAGAAGTAGAGACTCAGGAGGTAGAGGGGTCAACACCATTAGAAGTGGAGAGACTCAGGAGGTAGAGGGGTCAACAGCATTAGAAGTAGAGACTCAGGAAGTAGAGGGGTCAACACCATTATAAGTAGAGAGAATCAGGAGGTAGAGGGGTCAACACCATTAGAAGTAGAGAGACTCAGGAGGTAGGGGGGTCAACACCATTAGAAGTAGAGAGACTCAGTAAGGAGAAGATGAGATGTGTCTGTCTGTTAGGGAGATTCGGGCTATACGTCCTGACTAGCTATGAATGGAAATGTCTACATTTTTAATGCATCAAACATCAGTTGGGGAACGTGTCTGTCTGTTTCAGGAAGTAGTTCATTAGATGGACTCAACGCAGCATTTTGAAGTATTTCTGCTAACGCTTCAGATATTGTTAGCCCTGGACACCATGTGGATAGTTGTTTATTTTTACCCCTTTTTCTCCCCAATTTCGTAGTATCCAATTGTTGTAGTAGCTACTATCTTGTCTCATCGCTACAACTCCCGTACGGGCTCGGGAGAGACGAAGGTTGAAAGTCATGCGTCCTCCGATACACAACCCAACCAGCCGCACTGCTTCTTAACACAGCGCGCATCCAACCCGGAAGCCAGCCGCACCAATGTGTCGGAGGAAACACAGTGCACCTGGCAACCTTGGTTAGCGAGCACTGCGCCCGGCCTGCCACAGGAGTCGCTGGTGCGGAATGAGACAAGGACATCCCTACCGTCCAAGCCCTCCCTAACCCGGACGACGCTAGGCCAATTGTGCGTCGCCCCACAGAGCCTGGGCGCGAACCCAGGGACTCTGATGGCACAGCTGGCGCTGCAGTACAGCGCCCTTAACCACTGCGCCACCCGGGAGGCCCTTAGTTGGGACTGTTGATAATTACACAGCAGGAAGCCTGGGACAGGAAACACACAGTATAAAGTAAAGCACCAAATAAACATCATGTTTACATCCTTTAACAGAGTCGGATCCCAAAACCTCTCTGGCCTAATGAGAACCTTGTCTGAAAACCTGATGACTTAAACCATAATGGTAGAGGGACCTGGGGTTCGGTGTGTGTGTGTCTGACTGACCTGTCGACGCTGATGGCACAGAGGTTGAAGATGGAGGCTGTGCACAGCATCACATCCATGGACATCAGACCGTCACACAGCATCATGTTCAGGGACCACACGCCACCCTGGAACTGAACACAACATACAGCATCACATCCATGGACATCAGACCGTCACACAGCATCATGTTCAGGGACCACACACCACCCTGGGCCTGAACACAACACACAGCATCATGTTCAGGGACCACACACCACCCTGGGCCTGAACACAATACACAGCATCATGTTCAGGGACCACACACCACCCTGGGCCTGAACACAACACACAGCATCATGTTCAGGGACCACACACCACCCTGGGCCTGAACACAACACACAGCATCATGTTCAGGGACCACACACCACCCTGGGCCTGAACACAACACACAGCATCATGTTCAGGGACCACACGCCACCCTGGGCCTGAACACAATACACAGCATCATGTTCAGGGACCACACACCACCCTGGGCCTGAACACAACACACAGCATCATGTTCAGGGACCACACACCACCCTGGGCCTGAACACAACACACAGCATCATGTTCAGGGACCACACACCACCCTGGGCCTGAACACAACACACAGCATCATGTTCAGGGACCACACACCACCCTGGGCCTGAACACAACACACAGCATCATGTTCAGGGACCACACACCACCCTGGGCCTGAACACAATACACAGCATCATGTTCAGGGACCACACACCACCCTGGGCCTGAACACAATACACAGCATCATGTTCAGGGACCACACACCACCCTGGGCCTGAACACAACACACAGCATCATGTTCAGGGACCACACACCACCCTGGGCCTGAACACAACACACATCATCATGTTCAGGGACCACACACCACCCTGGGCCTGAACACAACATACAGCATCATGTTCAGGGACCACACACCACCCTGGGCCTGAACACAATACACAGCATCATGTTCAGGGACCACACACCACCCTGGGCCTGAACACAACACACAGCATCATGTTCAGGGACCACACACCACCCT